>NW_026062935.1:0-35693 GCF_023897955.1 Schistocerca gregaria | reverse complement strand
ACACTAGATCGCGTGTTGCGCTTTTTTTTTTTCCTCCCCCCCACTGCACACCTCCGACACCACGGGAACGTTCACCGTCCCGTTGCCCTACACTGGCGTTTCTTTTCAACCCCCCACCCTATTCCTCGCTCCCCGGACATTCGACCGATCACAAAGTGCAACCTCTCGTTACCGTCGGGTGCCCCTCTTCATCCCCGGGGCGCCAACAACAAAACAAAAACACCACCGACGCCGTCGTCTCGCGTCACCTCACTCAACTGAGCGGAAAATACACGTACATCCAGAATGACGACACCGCCTCCAGACGTCAGACGTCAGGTCGAAAGAGGGCACCGTACGTCGTGGCGCGTGGTCTCCTAACTCACCTCGCGCGTACAAATACAATGCAATGCGTGTCTCCTCACGTTCACACACACCTCCACGCTCCACTTTTACGTCGCCCAACCAACCAACTACTAACTTAACCCACCCGCTCGGCGTAGAAGCAGCTGTAGGCGGCAACGTGTTTCTCACCCTCGCCACCAACGGTGTGACATCCGACAATCGCGGTTTGCTTTCCGTTCCACACCTCCGGCCATACCATACAAAGGGGACAAAAAAAAAAAAAAAAATATATATATCAAACAAGCCAACTCCAGCGATCCGCCCCCCTAACACCAACACGTCTCGAAACACCCACGCCCACGACCCGGCTGTGGCCTAAAGTGCGTATCCCAACGTCACACCAAAACCAAAGGCGCCGGCGCCGCACCACACCACACCACAAGCTACAGCTACAGCTGTGCCGCCCGTCCACCCGCTCACAACAACAACAACAACAACAACAACAATTCCGCCCTTCCCGCAAAGGCATTTTGGTGGCCCTGAAAAGGGCCGTTTTTTCTTTTCTTCGCCGCGCCGCGGACGAGCCTCCTATTTCCAAGAGCCACCTCCTTACTTGGAGCTCGTGTACTTGGTCACCGCCTTCGTGCCCTCGCTCACCGCGTGCTTGGCCAGCTCGCCAGGCAGCAAGAGCCGCACAGCGGTCTGGATCTCGCGGGACGTGATGGTCGAGCGCTTGTTGTAGTGCGCCAGGCGAGAAGCCTCGGCCGCAATGCGCTCGAAAATGTCGTTCACGAAGCTGTTCATGATGCTCATCGCCTTCGAAGAGATGCCCGTGTCAGGGTGCACCTGCTTCAGCACCTTGTAGATGTAGATGGCATAGCTCTCCTTCCTCTTGCGCTTCTTCTTCTTGTCGCCCTTCGAAATGTTCTTCTGCGCCTTGCCAGCCTTCTTGGCGGCTTTCCCGCTAGTCTTGGGCGGCATCACGAACAAACAGGCAGGCAGGCAGGCAGGCAGGCAGGCACGCGCAGTCAGTCAGTCAGTCAGGCGCTCCGCTCCAGTCAGCGTCTCCCCACACAGTGGCACCCGCCGCACGCCGCCGCCGCACCTTTACCAGCTCGCCCTGCTGCGGCCGCCGACCAATGGGGCGCGCGCGCAACCGGCCGCCGCACCCGAGCCCATAAAGGACCCCCACCCCGCCGGCGCCGGCACGCACTCCGCTGCTCGACTCGCTGCGGCTCGCACCGTTTGGGGCGTTGTGCTTTTTCTTTCTCGCTTCTTTCCAAACTAGCCCATCGCCATGTCCGGACGCGGAAAGGGAGGCAAAGTCAAGGGCAAGTCAAAGTCCCGCTCAAGCAGGGCTGGGCTCCAGTTCCCGGTCGGCAGAATCCACCGCCTCCTGCGCAAGGGAAACTACGCCGAGCGCGTCGGCGCCGGGGCGCCCGTCTACCTCGCCGCCGTCATGGAGTACCTCGCGGCTGAGGTGCTCGAGCTGGCCGGAAACGCGGCCCGCGACAACAAGAAGACGCGCATCATCCCGCGCCACCTGCAGCTCGCCATACGCAACGACGAGGAGCTCAACAAGCTCTTGTCGGGCGTCACCATCGCACAGGGAGGTGTCCTGCCCAACATCCAGGCCGTCCTGCTGCCAAAGAAGACCGAGAAGAAGGCCTAAAAGAGAGACAGCGCAATCGGCAACCGCCGCGTGCTCCCTTGGCACGCAGCGCGCCATTTGCCGCCTCGGCTCAAAAAACAAAACACAATCGGCCCTTTTCAGGGCCACCACACAAACCTACGTCCAAAGCAGAATTCCAGTCGTTCGTCGCACCACTTTTCTCTCTCTCTCTCTCTCTCTCTCTCTCTCTCTCTCTCTCTCTGTGTACGGTTTTTTTTTCCTTCTTACACACACAGGCGCCGCCATCTTGTACACACGTACTTGGCCACCTCCTCCACTCAACTCCACGCACGCACAGTCTCGCGACCATTAACCAGCACACGTGGCGCACAACAACACACCTCAAAAATAACCCCTCGGCGCTCAGCCGCGCCGCAACACACAGCCCATCCACCGACAAGAAGCATACAAGCAAAGAGGGAGGGGAAGGAAGGAAGGAAGGAAGGAGCTCACACAACGCAAGGGCACGCTTCCTTCCCTCCCAACCGCACCGCACACCACGTCAAAAAAAACTCCAAACAAAACTAAAAGGCCAAGTAGACTAAAAAGGAAAAGAAAAACCAGCAACACAGACTCTTTCGCACTTTTCAACTTCCGAACACTGTGGTGGCCCTGAAAAGGGCCGTTTTTCAATCTATCTCTCTTTCCTTCCTTCGGTCTCACACCGCCTAACCGCCGAAACCGTACAGGGTGCGCCCCTGCCTCTTCAGGGCGTACACCACGTCCATGGCCGTCACAGTCTTGCGCTTGGCGTGCTCAGTGTACGTCACCGCGTCGCGGATCACGTTCTCCAGGAACACCTTCAGCACTCCGCGCGTCTCCTCGTAGATCAGACCAGAGATGCGCTTCACGCCGCCCCTGCGCGCCAGGCGGCGGATCGCGGGCTTCGTGATGCCCTGGATGTTGTCGCGCAACACCTTGCGGTGCCGCTTGGCGCCACCCTTGCCGAGCCCCTTTCCTCCCTTGCCGCGGCCTGTCATTCTTCTTCTTCAAGCGTCTCAACCACAATAATATAAAAAACAGAAAGCAAGGCAAGCTCCTCACCCGGCGCTAGCGAGTCGGCTACGGTTGTGGCGCCCAGCGCGCGCGCCGCCCCCCTATATAGACTCTGGGGCCCCGCGGCCCGCCCTCCCCTCCCCCCACCACCGCGCACCGAGGGCATATAAGCGCAGCACCCGGGGCGCGCGGGCCCGTTGTCAAGGCAGCACCGGACGCCGTCGCGCACGCATATCCTCCACGCCGCATCCGCATCCGCAGTAGCCATGGCCCGGACAAAGCAAACGGCCCGCAAGTCCACCGGCGGAAAGGCGCCGCGCAAACAGCTCGCCACCAAGGCGGCGAGGAAGAGCGCGCCCGCCACCGGCGGCGTCAAGAAGCCCCACCGCTACAGGCCGGGCACCGTCGCCCTGCGAGAAATCAGGCGCTACCAGAAGAGCACAGAGCTGCTCATCCGCAAGCTGCCATTCCAGCGCCTAGTGCGCGAGATCGCCCAGGACTTCAAGACCGACCTGCGCTTCCAGAGCTCCGCAGTCATGGCCCTGCAGGAGGCCAGCGAGGCCTACCTCGTCGGCCTCTTCGAAGACACCAACCTGTGCGCAGTCCACGCCAAGCGAGTCACCATCATGCCCAAGGACATCCAGCTCGCGCGCCGCATCCGCGGCGAGCGCGCCTAAACCCGCACACCGCCAAACAAACAAAACGGCCCTTTTCAGGGCCACTAACGTCTCTCCGTCGCGAGCAAAACTTTGTCGGTCGCAACGACTAGTTCCCCACTCACTCTCCAGTCCAGTCGTCCCACCCCCGGCCCGGCCCGGCGCCGCCGTTTCCAAAAAAAAGAAAAAAGCACCGCACCGGCCGAACCAAGTCGCAAGCGTCAATAGCGCCACCCACACAGGCCACGGCACAAAACGTGACGCCCGGAAAGCAAAGCAAAGCAAAAAAGACTATTCCAAAACCACCACCAAGACAAACAAACAAACAAACGCGGCGCAAAATAAATAGGTAAAAAATAATAAAAGTAAAATACACTTTGTGTAACACCAACCGCGGCGCCGCCGCCCACGCCCGCCAACGACCCCACAATCCAACCACCATCCACACATGAAACAAACAAACGCCAGCAAGCAAGACAGACAGACAGACAACAAGGCAACCGACCGACCACGACACGACACGACAATCAACACCTTCCCGACGTGCTTTGATGGCCCTGAGAAGGGCCGTTTTTGTTTTTGTCCGGGACCGCGCGACAGCCTCTGGTTGCGCGCCGGCCTCCAGGCGACGGTGTCAACCGCCAACCCTTCCCTGCCCTTTTTACTTCTTCTTCTTGGGCGAAGCCTTCGCCTTAGACGGCGTCGCCGTCGCCTTCTTCGGGCGCGGCGCCTTCGGCTTCTTCGTCGGAACCTTGGCGGCCTTCTTCGCCTTCGACGGCGACTTGGCCTTGGCCGGCTTGGCCGCAGCCGCCTTCTTCGCACCCGCGGGAGCGGCCGACGCCGCAGACGCCTTCTTGGCGGCGCCCGCCTTCCGACCGGTCGCCGCCTTCACGCCGCCAGCCTTCTTTGCGCCGGCCGCACGGGCCCCCTTCTTCTCCTTGCTGGCCGGAGCGGCGCGCTTCTTCTTCGCACCACCGCCGCCACCACGAGCCTTGCCGCCCTCGGCCGCCCCGCCGCCGGCGCCGGCAAGCTTGAAAGAGCCCGACGCGCCCTTCCCCTTCGTCTGCACCAGCTCGCCAGCCACGACGGCCGACTTGAGGTACTTCTTGATAAAGGGCGCCAGCTTCTCCGCGTCCAGCTTGTAGTGCGCGGCAATGTACTTCTTGATCGCCTGCAGCGACGACCCGCCGCGCTCCTTCAGACTCTTGATGGCGGCCGTCACCATCTCAGAGGTGCGCGGGTGCGCAGGCTTGGCGCGCGGCTTCTTCGCAGACGACGCAGACTTGGCCTTCTTCGTAGTGCCGGTGGCGGCGGGTGCCGCGGCAGTCTCGTTCGTAGCCGCCTGGTCTGCCATCTTTTGCCTGTTCTCTTTTCTTTTTTCCCCTTGCTTTCGCTTCCTTCTCTCCTTCGACGACGCACAACAGCGAGGGGCGCGCAGCAGAGAATAGCCGCGCACGCGCCTGGCCCAGCCAGTGTCGCGGGCGGGCGCGGACGGCCGAGAGAGCGGCCGCCACTCGGCGCGCCGCCGCGCCGCCGCGCCGCGCCTCCCGCGCTTGCTACCGCCCAACGTCCGACAGCCTGCGCGGAGCAGCCCCCAACCTGCGCCGCAACCACCCGCGCCATTCAAACCACCGAGGATGGGGCTACACACACCGACACCACGGTCGCCAACCAGTCGCCGCGGCGGCGCCGCAAACCACGGCCAAACTGCAGCCACCGCGCGCCACAGCCTGGGTCGGCCCGCCGAGAATCGCCGCCCCCGCCCAAATGCCGCCCCCACAGCCCCAGCCGACGACCCGCCACAATGGCCAAACCTTCGTCAAAACTCCCACACCGTCGCCGCGGCAGCCCGGCCACCGCGGCCGGCGCCACAGCCACACGAGCCGAGTCGTGCGGCGATGACGGCCGTGCACAAACGCACCTCCGCCGCCCCATCGCCTTCCGCCGTTTTCCCGATCGGCCCGCAGCCGTCGGGCCACGGCCGCGGGCCGTCCTCCTCCTCTCGCCTCGCCCGCCAACACCCACAGCCCTTCCAACACATTTTTTTTTTCTTTTTTCTTTTTTTTTTTCTACTTTTTTACGATCGCCGCCTGCGCAACATGGCACCGGCCGACGGAGCGCCAACCCCCCCGCCACAGGCGAAAACAAGACAACGATAAACAAACAAACAAAATAAATTACCAGCCAGCCCCAACTACAGACACACCGAATCTGCCCTCACAGCCGACCTTACACGCCTCAACGTCAAAACAAAGGTGGTTTCTTTCTTTCAACGGTTACCTTACCTTAGGTTACGTCAGGTTAGGCTAAGAAGGCGTCAGGGTTAGGTTAAGCGTTGACGTGACGTCACGTCTTAACGTAGGCGTTAAGCTAAGGTTGCGGTCACGTACGTTAGGTTAAGGCGACTTGGGGGTTGGCCTAAGGGCTTACGTTAGGTTACGTTAGTTTAGGTGGCTGCGTTAACGGCTTAAAGAAGTTTAGGAGGTTAAGGCGTCGAGGCGGCCGCACCCCCTTAGCTGCTGCGGCTCGGCCACGCCACGCCACGCCACGCCACGCTTTGGGGTTTCATAAGGTCGCGCGGCGGGTCGTCGGCACGCCGCAAAGGACAAAACTGCAAGACGACGTCGAAAAACAAACAACAGGTAAAAAATAAATAAGTAAAAATAAACGACGCCGACAGGCGGGGATCAGCAGAACGAGCAGATTCCGGAGAGCGAACGAGACACACACGCACGCACGCACACACACACACACACACACAAACCCCCCCGAGCCGAGAGAGCACAGCACCACCACGTGTCGGCCTCCGCTCACCCGACTCGGCTGGGCTGGGCTGGGCTGGGCTGGGCTGGGCTGGCGGCCGGGCCGGATGCACGTGCACGTACACGTACGGCTACAGCCACTACCCGTACACAGCCGCTCTTCACGCAACACCAGCCAAATGGCGCGCCCGCGGCTCGTCGCGGTCGCAACGCCACGCCGGCACACTTTCGGCACCACCGTCTTCGCGCGCACCGCAAACAAAAACGCAGCCGACACACACAGAAAAAAAAAAAAAACAACACAGAGCGCGAGAGACGGGCGGCGGCGCACCTTTCGCCAGCCGGCAGGCAATCGACTCGCCCAGTACGACAAACGTGCACGCCACCCCACCCACCAACCAACCAGTCGTCGTCGTCGTCGTCGTCCCGAAATCAAACAAACTCTCAAAAGGCACAGCCCCTGCTGCCAACGGACGCAGGCGCCACGCAGCTCCCTTCCCGCCACACTCGATTCGCAGCGCAACTCACCCGGCACACCGTCAAACGACGGGCTGGGCTCGCCGCATCGCCGCAACCTACACACCTTCCCCGCCACGACGCACAGCCCCACCAGACGCCCGTGCCGCAACGACACTACCGCACTACTCCTCTCGCCCTTGCCATACACGACACAACACGCCAAAAAATGAAAATCCAAATACAAACAAAAACACCGCCCCCACGACCCAAACACATGCACGGCGCGCCAACACACGCGAGGCAAGGCACGCAGCAAACGGCGTCCCCTCCGCGTCGCGCCATCAACCTACACACACAAGGCAACACCAACAACAAACAGCCAGCCAGCCAGCCAGCCAGCCAGCCCCACTCTCACGCCGCAAAAACAGAAAACACACCGAAACCGCCAAACGCCGCACATTCGCGCTTCGCACTCACCACACACCTCTCGGCATCCGTTTCGCACACAACGACGCGACGCACAATACATCATCACGGGCTACGCACGCACACCGCGACCCACTTTTTTACGACGCCCTCGCCAGAGCACACGTGCCCACGCCCACACACAGTCGACACAACGACGCAGCGCGCAGCAGACGCGGCCGCAACACATACCTCCCCGACGACGCGCCAACACCGCCAGCCACTGCTCACTCGCCCAAGCAACCCGTGCACACAACTGCCACACGCGTCCACCACGCCGCCGCCAACCACCCGCCCGCCAGGGGGCGCTCACGTCCGCGACAACAGCGCGGCACCGCCGGACCGGGCCGAACCGAGCCGAGCCGCCGCCTCCTCTCCACTCGGCACGCCACGTCCTGCTTGCAAAACACATGGCTCGTCCCTCTGTACACACAACGCGCCTGCCTGCGGTCGCCGCCGGCATCTATCTACCTGCGCATCGGAGCCAGGCCGGCAAGCCCACACTTAAATAATGCACTTCACCAGCCAAACAAACCCACTCTTCCTTTCTTTGCACAGCGCATGCAACAGCAGCCCCAGGAGCCGGGCCCGCCGCCAGCGTCTCCTCCTCCTCTGGGCACAGCCAGCCAGCCGTTCCCACCGCCCCGCCCCTGCTCTGCAGAACAAGAAAAAACGAAAAAGTACCAACACACGCACCCAAAGCGTAAGCCAGACAAGACCAGCCTCTCCAAGGCCACACACACGCAAAAAAACAAAAAAAAACAAAAACACTACAACAAAATAAAATAAAATGAAAAAGAAAAAGCAAGCTGTCGCCTCGCCCCCGCCCGTCCCCCCACCCCACCACATTCGCCCCCTCCGCTTGTTTTCCTTTCTACAATTTCCCTCTTTTCCACCCAATATCCCGCCGCGGTTTACGGGCACCGGCCGATTTTGCGCCCGCCCACATGTGTGCCTACTCCCCACCACCATTCCCTCCGCAGCCCGCAGCCCGCAGCCCGCAGCCCGCAGCCCGCTTTTCCCCCCTCCCTGCCCACACCACACCACACCACACCACACCACACCACACCACACCACACCACACCGACGGTGCTGACGTCGACACGCACCCAAGACAGGGGCCACGACCGTCTTTTTTCCTGGGCCCATCCCCGCACCGCACCTCCTTCCAATCATCAACGCTGTGGCGCCTGTGTCCGCGCGAGACGCGTGCGCGCCGCCTCTCTCAACATCCGTCCGCCGGCCGGCCCGTTTTTCGGCCCCCAGGCCATCCGTCAACCACCACTGCCCCTGCCCGCCCCGCACCACACCACACACCGCTGCTTGCCCCGGCCGTTGCCACCAAAGGCGCCAACCGCAGCCCGCGCGCGCCAGAAAGAGATGGCAAAACTACAGGGACCCAGCCGACCGACGAAAATCAGAGCAATTGGCCGGGAGGATCAAAAAGAGAGCTCCGAAAACCACCGTAGCGAGGCGTGGGAGGAAACGTTACGAGAAGCAGGAAGGGACCAGGAAAAATTCTGGAAATTTCTTAAAACTCGTAAACTAGACACGAAACATCTACATCTACATGGGGAAGGAACGACCCCACAGACCGAGCTGAAGCACTGGCGGATTCACTAGAAAGGCAATTCCAAGCACCAGAAGCGGTAGATGACGAAACTGATGACCACCAGGAAATGGTACTCAGAAGGGTAAAACCGCATCCTAAGTGCCCCGATCAGAACATCTTTCACAATCCAATAAACGCAGAAACCCCGTATCTTATCACATCACAAACATACACACATCCTAAGAAGGCATCAGGCCCAGATTCCATCAAACCGCAACTACTACATCACCTACCTCCAGCAACTATCAATTATCTATCTAACATCAATATATAATGCTTGCTTCAGACTAAACTACTTGGAAACAGGCCCGAGTCATCACATTACCAAAGCCAAACAAGGACTTATTATTTCCGCAAAACTATAGGCCAACTTCCTTGGAAAGGTTCTCGGAAAGCTCATTCAAACTGAACTGAAGAAATTCAATTCTTAAAGGATAACAACATAATCATCCCACAACAATTCCGATTCCGCGAAGAACACAGCACCACCCACCAGGTGACCAGACTAGTCGAGCACATATGTCAGGCCAGAAACATTAGACACAGTACTGGAGCAGTCCTGCTTGACATTGGAAAAGCATTCGGATAACGCCTTATCTACAAGCTCCACCAGTACAACTGCCCCATCCACATTATTGCTTCTTTTCTCCGCAACAGAGCATTCTATGTCCATGTACCAGGAGCGGCAAGTAACACTAGATCCATAGAGGCTGGAGTCCCGCAAGGCTCAGTGCTGGGGCCCATTCTCTACTCAATATACACAAACAAACAGCTGGGAGGACACTTGTCACTATTTGCAGACGACACTGCAGTCTACCGCAGCAGTTCTAACCTGCAATATAGAGTCACAAAAATAGAGCAACACCTACAATCCATCCAGAAATGGGCTAACCAAAAAAACAATAAACGCGGAGAAAACCCAAGCAATACAATACGATTCACATTCAAAAAGAATACCTCCTAACCTGCATATACGCCTCAGAAATAACAATCTTCCATGGTCAGGCACAATAAAGTATCTAGGCATCAAGCTGGACAAGAGGTTGACATTTAGAGACCATGTTACACACGTTTGTAACAAGGCTGCAGCAGCAATATTCAGACTGTACCCAATCATCAAAGGAAACAGAATAAATATGCGCGCCAAAAAGAAAATCTTCAAAACCGTCATAGGAACCAGCCATCACTTACGGCTCTGAAAAATCTCGTCAATGGCCGCAGACACCAAACATAACAAGAGTAAAAAAGGGTGCAGAACAAATACTTCAGAATTACTGCTGATGCCGGCCGGTACCAGACAAACCGAGACATATACACAAACCATAACATACTCAATCAAAATCCCGGAAATCATCCAAAGAAAAATCCATAAAGTTTTTTTTTTTTTTTTTTTTTGTTTTTTTTCCACCAAACCACGGATTCGAACCACCCACTCATCAGAAATCTGGGACCAAAATCCACCCGACCCAAGAACGACATTTCCCATCACGACAAAACACCACAAACTACAACATACCATGATAAACAAAAATAAAATACAAACACCATAACACTCACTCAAACAAACAAACATCTACACACACCCAAGAGACCCTATCATCCCATCATTTTGTTACCCAACATAATCAGACAGAAGGCAGGGATCAAGGACAGATCCGGTCCTTCGAGTACAGGGGGTAAAAAATACCCATCAGACCAGCTCTCTCTCTCTCTCTCCTCCTCGCTTCTCCGTGCCGACGCTGCCCCGCACACGCGTTCGCGTTCGCGTTCGCGCTCGCGTTCGGCCGACACCACACGACAGGTCTTTGGGGCCCCGCCACTGCGCACACGCACGCCTCCTCCTCTTCCTTAGTTCTTTTTCGCTTTTCTTTTCTCCCCCGCCCCCCGCTCTCACCGCCACATCATCCCGCAACCCTTGGGGCATGTTTCCCAACATCAACGCGCCCCAATTCCACTCTCTGCCCGTGCCGCACTCTCCACTTTGCTTCTCCCCGTCCCCTACACACACGACTACCGAAACCCCGGTTGACACACCTTCTCGTAGGACAGGGGTGCGTGCGTGCGTGCGTGCGTTGTCTTGACGGTGACAGCAACAGCAACGGATCCGTCCATCCCATTCCCCCCCACTCGGTAAAGAACCATGTTCAACCCACACTACACAACAAGGGGGGCACACACGAACGCGAAAGAAAGGGCAGGGCAGGGGCAACTATCTCGTACACATTCTTCCTCAGAACCCACATATCGCATCAACGAACGGCAGGCCAATTGCGGACTCAGCCGTGTCAGGCAAATCCAACCCAACCAACACCTCCCACGGAAACCCTGACACTGATCCAGCAGTACGTCCACATACATCGCCACACCAAATACGGGTGACGAGTGAGCAACAAATGGAACAATACACAACAAGGGCTGACCTAATAAAAACTGCACGTCACGTCATACCTTCCAGACAGACGCAGTTCCGACGGGACGGCGGAACCGTATACGTACCTTTCAGCCACAACAACCGACCGACTGGACACGCCCGCGTCTCCAGCCAGCCAACCACCAGGGCCACACAGCCCGCAAGTTTCAGCGTCAACACTTCTTAACGTACGTTGCAAACTTTTCAAAACATTGCCACACACACACACACACACACACACACACACACCACGAAAAGCGTCAACCTCTCTCACACTGGATACACTCAACACTTTTTGTCGGCGGAGCTTGAGGGCCAACGGTTGACACACCCCCACCGGCCACACAGGTTTCCCTTTGAAAATTGCAGTGACGGAGGAGACGCGGCATTACGAGAGGGTTGTTTCCGAGAGCGCGAGCTGGACGGAGCTGCGGCGCCGCCGCCGCCGCCGCCGCCGCCGCCGAGGGGTAATGAACGCACGCGATGCCGCATGACAGCCCATCACCCAAAGTTTCACCCACAACTGCACAGGTCGCACCCCCTTTTCGCGCCATACTAGTGTCGATCGTCAATTACAGCTGACGGTGTTCGCATTTGCCACTTGACGAGAGGGGGGGGGGGGGGGGAAAAGAAAACAAACATCTGACACGCCATGTGTTTCTCTCTCTCTCTGTTACATCTAGGTCATTCGGCAGCCACTGTAAAAAAAAAAAAAAAAAAAAAAAAAAAAAAAAAAAAATATTTTTACGACATGGTTGGGTAAGTGATTTAAAGACAACAATTGTGGGTCACACACCATAGACCATTTCGATAGTGTTCTTGTTCTTCTCTTTTTCCTTTTTTTATCGCTCAATTGAAATCAAACCTGGGGATGATGCAATGCTGCGATATGGCACAACCGTCGTCCATTGTACACAACTCGGGAACAAAAAGAAACCAATTCAGGGAACGTTCGTTCCTTCACAACGTTTCTTTCAACGCACTTGGTCTTTACCATCCTGTATATTCAACACACATTTCCTTTCATCAAACTAGGGCATTTCCATAACAGTATTTGCAATACTGCTTCTTCGACGTCATTTCACCATCTTAACTAGAGACAAACAAACAAGAAAATAGCAAAACAGCCTTGAGAACCCCGTCCACCAAATTTCAGTTAGCACGGCATCCAAGATTCTTTTCCGGGGAGTGCAGTGCAGCTGACGCTGCTCAGACCATATACCGTCGCCAGTCTCACTCAACTCTTGCGCATTCCATTCTACGCTACGTGACTATGCAAAAATGAATGAATCAAACCCGCCCAGAGAGCGTCTTGTGCGAGGGGACACACGATATAGAGAACAACAAAACACACAGGGGACACCACCACAGTTGGAGAGAACGTTTCCACCACGGCAGCCGCGCCGTTACGCGCTTTTTTTTTTTCCTCCCCCCCACTGCACACCTCCGACACCACGGGAACGTTCACCGTCCCGTTGCCCTACACTGGCGTTTCTTTTCAACCCCCCACCCTATTCCTCGCTCCCCGGACATTCGACCGATCACAAAGTGCAACCTCTCGTTACCGTCGGGTGCCCCTCTTCATCCCCGGGGCGCCAACAACAAAACAAAAACACCACCGACGCCGTCGTCTCGCGTCACCTCACTCAACTGAGCGGAAAATACACGTACATCCAGAATGACGACACCGCCTCCAGACGTCAGACGTCAGGTCGAAAGAGGGCACCGTACGTCGTGGCGCGTGGTCTCCTAACTCACCTCGCGCGTACAAATACAATGCAATGCGTGTCTCCTCACGTTCACACACACCTCCACGCTCCACTTTTACGTCGCCCAACCAACCAACTACTAACTTAACCCACCCGCTCGGCGTAGAAGCAGCTGTAGGCGGCAACGTGTTTCTCACCCTCGCCACCAACGGTGTGACATCCGACAATCGCGGTTTGCTTTCCGTTCCACACCTCCGGCCATACCATACAAAGGGGACAAAAAAAAAAAAAAAAATATATATATCAAACAAGCCAACTCCAGCGATCCGCCCCCCTAACACCAACACGTCTCGAAACACCCACGCCCACGACCCGGCTGTGGCCTAAAGTGCGTATCCCAACGTCACACCAAAACCAAAGGCGCCGGCGCCGCACCACACCACACCACAAGCTACAGCTACAGCTGTGCCGCCCGTCCACCCGCTCACAACAACAACAACAACAACAACAACAATTCCGCCCTTCCCGCAAAGGCATTTTGGTGGCCCTGAAAAGGGCCGTTTTTTCTTTTCTTCGCCGCGCCGCGGACGAGCCTCCTATTTCCAAGAGCCACCTCCTTACTTGGAGCTCGTGTACTTGGTCACCGCCTTCGTGCCCTCGCTCACCGCGTGCTTGGCCAGCTCGCCAGGCAGCAAGAGCCGCACAGCGGTCTGGATCTCGCGGGACGTGATGGTCGAGCGCTTGTTGTAGTGCGCCAGGCGAGAAGCCTCGGCCGCAATGCGCTCGAAAATGTCGTTCACGAAGCTGTTCATGATGCTCATCGCCTTCGAAGAGATGCCCGTGTCAGGGTGCACCTGCTTCAGCACCTTGTAGATGTAGATGGCATAGCTCTCCTTCCTCTTGCGCTTCTTCTTCTTGTCGCCCTTCGAAATGTTCTTCTGCGCCTTGCCAGCCTTCTTGGCGGCTTTCCCGCTAGTCTTGGGCGGCATCACGAACAAACAGGCAGGCAGGCAGGCAGGCAGGCAGGCAGGCAGGCACGCGCAGTCAGTCAGTCAGTCAGGCGCTCCGCTCCAGTCAGCGTCTCCCCACACAGTGGCACCCGCCGGACATGAGAGATGGCTGGGTTTGCACCCATGCTAGTTCTGGAGAGCCAGCGTTCTTTCAACGCTCTGTCTCACGAAATGATCCTGTGGGTTCGTATGTGGCTTGTGTGCAGTAATGGCTTGGGGATTTTCCCCCCGGGTGGATGGCGTTAGTGATGATGATGTTGATAGAAGTGGAGATGAGTATCCTGTTTCATGAGGATGAGAAGATGGTTACCGCCTGTAGTGGCGATGGAGTGTGTTGATAGGAGCTCTGAGTTGAGGGTGAGGGTTCCGTCCCAGTGTATTGATGAGCTGGTACGGTGATGAATGAGATGATTCGTAGAATGTTTGTGATTTTTGTTTGATTATGTGATAGAAAGAGGGTTGCCCTAGCATTGCCCTGATTTCCTCATTGCTAGTCAGTCTTGGTACGTCTGCAATAATTCTTAGGGTTTTATTTTGGACGACCTCCAATTGGGCTAGATTAGTGTCTGCTGCCATGCTCCACACTTCAGAGCCGTAGAGGATGACAGGCAGGACTATTGTTTTCCAGATTCTGAGCTTTGCTGATATGGACAATCCCATTCCCTTTAATAATGGGTATAGTTGGTAGAGCCGGGCGGAGCCTTTGTTCCTAGCCTCTCTTATGTGATGCTTGAATGTTAGGTTTTTGTCCAATTTTAGTCCTAAGTATGTGATTTCATTTTTCCATGGGAGTATTTGTTCATTGTAAGTGATGTTTATTATGGGTTTCTTGATTTTATGAGAAAATAGGATTGTTTGACATTTGTCAGCATTTATTTTTATTTTCCAGATGTTGCACCAGTTTGCAACTTTGTTGAGATGTCGTTGTAGGCTGTAGGCTAGGTAATTAATGTTTCTGCCACTGAGATAGAGTGCTGTGTCATCAGCATATAAGGCTATGTTGCCACCCGGCTCTTTCGGGATGTCATTTGTATACAGAAGATATAGGAGGGGGCCAAGCACAGATCCCTGTGGGACACCTGCTTCTATGAGTTTCATGCCACTTTTTGCCTTTTCTATGTATGAGTAAAATTTCCTGTCAGAGAGGAAAGACTGAATGATTTTCAGCAGGTGGAGAGGGCAGTTGAGTTTGGAGATCTTATATAGCAAGCCGTCATGCCAAACACGATCAAAAGCCTTTTCAATATCCAAGAAAATAGCTGCGGTGCTGTTGCCCTGGCTCTTCTCCGTGCAGACATGCTCCACCAGGCGAATGGCTTGCTGTACAGTGCTATGTCCAGCACGAAAACCAAATTGTTCAGGGATGATGATGTTGTTTATGGATAGAAACTGGAGTAGGGAGTTTTGTATAAGAATTTCGAGAAGTTTGGAGAGATGACATAGTAGGGAGATAGGGCGGTGGTTTTGCGGGAATAACTGATCTTTATTGGGCTTTGGAATGGAAATAACTTTTGCAACCTTCCAGGCTGAAGGGAAGTATTGTATGGAGAGGCAACTGTTTAGGATGGCTGTAAGGTGAGAGATAGCAGGTTGAGGAAGGTTTCTAAGAAAGGGGGGTTTGATGTTATCGGGACCGGGGGCTTTTGCATTGCCGATTCGCCTGATGAGAACAGAGACTGCACGTTCAGTGGTCGGCACAAAGTTGGTGACTGGTCTGGCACGAAGTGTTCGATGTAGGTGACGCTCAACTCTGCGCTCCAGGGCTTCTGCTTCTTCCTCGTCTTCATCGATTATATTCTCTTGGAACTGCAGCTCGAGCGTGTTTGCCATGGCGGTTGCTTTGTCGTGTGGGGTATAGACTAAACCGTTTTGCCCATGAAGTGGTCTGCTGGCTTTTTGGGGTTGTCGTCTGGATCTGATGATTCCCCAGAATTTTTCGGGATTTTGCTCTGCTGTTTGCAGGCTTTGTTCCCATCTAGCACTTCGTAGCAGTTTAAGTCTGGTCTGGATTTCCCTGGCCATCCTAAACATGCGTCTCCTGTCTTGGGGGTCACGAAAAGTTTGCCATCTCTTGCGCGTTCTGTTCTTGTCCGTAATTAGTTGCGCAAGGTCTGGGGGCAGGTTGCTCCGTCCGCTGTTGTGCGTTATTTTGATGGTTGATGCTTCCCCACACGTCGTGATGATTTGGGTTAATTCTGCTATAGCCTGGTCGATTTCTTCTGGGGTCTGCATGTCAGGAGCCTGGTCAGGTATGTGTAGAGTGACCAGTTCCTTGTACCTCGCCCAATTTGTGTTGTAAGTTGTAATTATTCTGTTACTTGGAATGTCTTGGTCACCCTGAAATCTTAGAATAACAGGGCTATGGTCTGAATTTAGGCTGTTGATTACCTCTGTCGTTGTGTTGAGGTTAACGTTTTTTAAGAGGAATATGTCCAATTTGTCAGGCAGGCACCTGGAGTCATAGGGAACATGAGTAGGCTCATCAGTTGAGACAACCCTTACTGCTGGATGGTTATCAAGGTATCTCAGTAGTTTGTTGCCACTTGTGTTTGTAGTACGACATCCCCATGCCCTGTGCTTGGCATTCAGGTCCCCTCCTATTATGGTTCTGTGGTTTATGTCCAAGAGATCGTCCAGGTCACTGGGAAACAGTCTGGCTTGGGGTGGGTGGTATGCCGCCACCAGAAGTGTGGGGTGGTTGTTAAGAATAACTTCGACTGCTGTTGCCTCTGTGTTTATGAGTGGTGGCGTTTGTATTACCCTGTGGCATATTCGATTTTTAATGAGAATGGCTGTACCGCCACCTGGTCTGTTAGGGCGGTCATTTCTGGCCAACACATAATTTCGGACTCGAAAGCTCTCATCAGGGGTTAGGTGGGTCTCGTTTAGGAGTGCCACATCCACCCCATGGTCATCGAGGAACATCTCGAGCTCGAATCGATCGTGGGAAACACCGTCAGCGTTCCAGATGGCGATAGTGATGTGCTGGTTTTCATTTGCCATTTAGGAGCAGGGGCAAGATGTTTGTGATAATTAGTGTCACTTTACTGAGAAGATCTGGGGCTGCTAAGAACTGATTGATAATCTGTGTGATTTTGGTAACAAAATTTTGAGGGAGAAGGTTTTTGACAAACTGCCAGATTTGTGATAAAATTTGAGGTGTTTGTACCTGTGAGTCCTCTGTGATGCTTTGCTGGGCAGTGGTGTTGTCACTGGCGATGTTGGTTTGAATTGTCACCGCAGGAGCAGTTGGGGGCTCTGTGGCGGTTGCCATTGAATGACTGGCTAGTGGGGGGGCAGCCTCAGTCGCTGCAGAGGTTGAGGGGAGAGGTGTCGCACTTGTCTGTTCCTTTAGAACACAGGTGCTGGGGGGAGGTGCGGTTAGCGGCGGATGTAGAGTCACCTTGGAGGGCAGGATTCTGCCAGGTTGTTGTTTCGGGATTGTGGGCTTTGTTTTAGGGGAGTTTGGTGGGGTGCGCCCTGTTCTCACTATTTCGGCGAGCGTGGGCTGTGCTTGGGGCGGAGATCGCTCCGGTGGTGGGGAACAGGATGCAACTGCTTCCTGTGGTGTTGAGGGAGTTTCTAATGTATTTGTTCCCACCTGAGTTTGTTTTGGTGGAGGGGAGGAGTGTGGTGTATCCGCAGGTGGTGGCGGGGGTGGTTTTGTTGCCGCTGCTGTTCGCGGTGTGGTGGTTGGTGGGACATGTCTGCTGGTTGGGGGTGCTCGTCTTCGTTCCCAGGCCTGGACGATCCGCTCTCGCTCTGAGCAGCCCCTGAAGGAGGCTGGATGGTTGCCCCCGCAGTTTGCGCACGTTGCTGGCGCGTCGGGCTTTTTAGTGCAGGCCCCAGAAAGGTGTGGCCCGGCGCATTTCACGCAGCGGGGTCTAAGTTCACACTGAGACGCCCCATGCCCAAAGCGTTGACACAGATAACATTGCGTCGGACCGTTTGGTCTTTTGTATAGCTCCACCGTGACCTGCATGTGTAGCAGATGTGTAACTTTGAATATTTTGCGAGCCTCAGCAGTGTTCAGGAGATTCACTTGAAAATTGGCCGTTTTTATTCTGGGAGCCGAGACTGTTTCGCCGTATTCGTTTACAATGGTCTGCGGTTTCGTTTGCTGAAACACGTCCTGCACTTGAAACCCTTTCTCAATTAGGGCGTTTTTGACATCGTCTGTGGTCCAGTATGGAGTGAGCTTTTTAATGACGACCTTAAGTGTCCCCTTCGGGTCGTCACTGTATGTGAAGAATTCAATCTTCCGTTTTCGAAATTCTTCTTTGAGGAAATGGAAGTCCTCGGGATTTGTTGCCTGGTATACGATGCTGTCACCCTTGTAGGATGTGCTTAGTGCTCCTTTCAGCTTCCCTTGTATCTGACCGATTAGGGTAGTGTACCCTTTGGTCTCAAAAACCGTTATCGGGGGCACCCTTCTGCCTCTGGGCTGGCGCTGAGTTTGTGTCATTGCTGGGGGCACCGTTGTGTTTTGAGCGCCTTGCACCGTTCCGACGCCTGCAATTTGATTTTGCTTTTGATTATTGGACGCATCTGCGGTCGCAGTTGAGTGATCCACCTGCTTTTGTTGATGTTGCTTCTGCTGGTCTAGTGGTGGTTGTCGTACTTTTGCGTCTTGCGCATTTGAAACCACGCTCTGGTTTTCGCGCGCCCGGAGTTTCTCCGCGGCTGCGGGTTGCGGGGGCTGCCCAGAGTTGATCTTACGTAGCCTTTCGCTACGTCTGACTTCAGGGTCGGTCAATGAGGAGACCGAGCCCGAGTCGCTGTCTGTGGCTATGACAAGCTGGTCAGAGTCACAGCTAGTGTCTGACGAGGAAGGTGATGAGGGGGGATGAATTGAAGTATGTGAATGTGATGATGACGATGGTGGAAGTGAACTGTCGTGTGGCTGCACTCCATGAGGGACGCTGACAGAGGTTGGATCACGTGTGTCCGCCATGGCGGGCACCTACTCGATGTTATAAGGTTTCAGATAGGGAAGCCTATATTTCGACAATTTCCGCGCCAGTGGAAAAATTTCCCTACACCTAGCAGGCGCGGGATACCACCAAGGGCCTCACAGTCAGTCTGTTTGACTATGTGGCTCGGCGGGTCCCTGGACTGCAGCTTCCCTAACACCTATGGCACAGAAATTCTCGAACAATTTCGACTATTTATATTCACCTACTCGAGGCGTGATGTTCCTCTTTCTTCACGGTCTATCCCATGTCAGAGCGAGCGCCCACGTGGTCTAGAGCCCCGTCCGCGCCGAGTGTGCAAGACGACTTTTGCTTCTCAGAAACGACAATTTTGCTTTTTACCGATAACGCACACCCGACCACGTCCGGAAATCCAGAACACAGCGCGGACCGCCAGCACCGACGATACGACCAAGCACGAAGCTATTGCGCGAGCACGCAAGGCGGCGACCAAGCACACGAGAAGCAAGCAACGAGGCGAGCTCTGCACAAAGGCGGCGAGAGCGCGCGGTGGGTATTTCCAGGGCTGGGAGCACAATAGCGGCGCGGAGCACAGGTAGACGCACGTCCGTCCGCTTAGCAGTCCCACCTCGGAATGGCGCTGGCGCTGGCACCCGCCGCACGCCGCCGCCGCACCTTTACCAGCTCGCCCTGCTGCGGCCGCCGACCAATGGGGCGCGCGCGCAACCGGCCGCCGCACCCGAGCCCATAAAGGACCCCCACCCCGCCGGCGCCGGCACGCACTCCGCTGCTCGACTCGCTGCGGCTCGCACCGTTTGGGGCGTTGTGCTTTTTCTTTCTCGCTTCTTTCCAAACTAGCCCATCGCCATGTCCGGACGCGGAAAGGGAGGCAAAGTCAAGGGCAAGTCAAAGTCCCGCTCAAGCAGGGCTGGGCTCCAGTTCCCGGTCGGCAGAATCCACCGCCTCCTGCGCAAGGGAAACTACGCCGAGCGCGTCGGCGCCGGGGCGCCCGTCTACCTCGCCGCCGTCATGGAGTACCTCGCGGCTGAGGTGCTCGAGCTGGCCGGAAACGCGGCCCGCGACAACAAGAAGACGCGCATCATCCCGCGCCACCTGCAGCTCGCCATACGCAACGACGAGGAGCTCAACAAGCTCTTGTCGGGCGTCACCATCGCACAGGGAGGTGTCCTGCCCAACATCCAGGCCGTCCTGCTGCCAAAGAAGACCGAGAAGAAGGCCTAAAAGAGAGACAGCGCAATCGGCAACCGCCGCGTGCTCCCTTGGCACGCAGCGCGCCATTTGCCGCCTCGGCTCAAAAAACAAAACACAATCGGCCCTTTTCAGGGCCACCACACAAACCTACGTCCAAAGCAGAATTCCAGTCGTTCGTCGCACCACTTTTCTCTCTCTCTCTCTCTCTCTCTCTCTCTCTCTCTCTCTCTCTGTGTACGGTTTTTTTTTCCTTCTTACACACACAGGCGCCGCCATCTTGTACACACGTACTTGGCCACCTCCTCCACTCAACTCCACGCACGCACAGTCTCGCGACCATTAACCAGCACACGTGGCGCACAACAACACACCTCAAAAATAACCCCTCGGCGCTCAGCCGCGCCGCAACACACAGCCCATCCACCGACAAGAAGCATACAAGCAAAGAGGGAGGGGAAGGAAGGAAGGAAGGAAGGAGCTCACACAACGCAAGGGCACGCTTCCTTCCCTCCCAACCGCACCGCACACCACGTCAAAAAAAACTCCAAACAAAACTAAAAGGCCAAGTAGACTAAAAAGGAAAAGAAAAACCAGCAACACAGACTCTTTCGCACTTTTCAACTTCCGAACACTGTGGTGGCCCTGAAAAGGGCCGTTTTTCAATCTATCTCTCTTTCCTTCCTTCGGTCTCACACCGCCTAACCGCCGAAACCGTACAGGGTGCGCCCCTGCCTCTTCAGGGCGTACACCACGTCCATGGCCGTCACAGTCTTGCGCTTGGCGTGCTCAGTGTACGTCACCGCGTCGCGGATCACGTTCTCCAGGAACACCTTCAGCACTCCGCGCGTCTCCTCGTAGATCAGACCAGAGATGCGCTTCACGCCGCCCCTGCGCGCCAGGCGGCGGATCGCGGGCTTCGTGATGCCCTGGATGTTGTCGCGCAACACCTTGCGGTGCCGCTTGGCGCCACCCTTGCCGAGCCCCTTTCCTCCCTTGCCGCGGCCTGTCATTCTTCTTCTTCAAGCGTCTCAACCACAATAATATAAAAAACAGAAAGCAAGGCAAGCTCCTCACCCGGCGCTAGCGAGTCGGCTACGGTTGTGGCGCCCAGCGCGCGCGCCGCCCCCCTATATAGACTCTGGGGCCCCGCGGCCCGCCCTCCCCTCCCCCCACCACCGCGCACCGAGGGCATATAAGCGCAGCACCCGGGGCGCGCGGGCCCGTTGTCAAGGCAGCACCGGACGCCGTCGCGCACGCATATCCTCCACGCCGCATCCGCATCCGCAGTAGCCATGGCCCGGACAAAGCAAACGGCCCGCAAGTCCACCGGCGGAAAGGCGCCGCGCAAACAGCTCGCCACCAAGGCGGCGAGGAAGAGCGCGCCCGCCACCGGCGGCGTCAAGAAGCCCCACCGCTACAGGCCGGGCACCGTCGCCCTGCGAGAAATCAGGCGCTACCAGAAGAGCACAGAGCTGCTCATCCGCAAGCTGCCATTCCAGCGCCTAGTGCGCGAGATCGCCCAGGACTTCAAGACCGACCTGCGCTTCCAGAGCTCCGCAGTCATGGCCCTGCAGGAGGCCAGCGAGGCCTACCTCGTCGGCCTCTTCGAAGACACCAACCTGTGCGCAATCCACGCCAAGCGAGTCACCATCATGCCCAAGGACATCCAGCTCGCGCGCCGCATCCGCGGCGAGCGCGCCTAAACCCGCACACCGCCAAACAAACAAAACGGCCCTTTTCAGGGCCACTAACGTCTCTCCGTCGCGAGCAAAACTTTGTCGGTCGCAACGACTAGTTCCCCACTCACTCTCCAGTCCAGTCGTCCCACCCCCGGCCCGGCCCGGCGCCGCCGTTTCCAAAAAAAAGAAAAAAGCACCGCACCGGCCGAACCAAGTCGCAAGCGTCAATAGCGCCACCCACACAGGCCACGGCACAAAACGTGACGCCCGGAAAGCAAAGCAAAGCAAAAAAGACTATTCCAAAACCACCACCAAGACAAACAAACAAACAAACGCGGCGCAAAATAAATAGGTAAAAAATAATAAAAGTAAAATACACTTTGTGTAACACCAACCGCGGCGCCGCCGCCCACGCCCGCCAACGACCCCACAATCCAACCACCATCCACACATGAAACAAACAAACGCCAGCAAGCAAGACAGACAGACAGACAACAAGGCAACCGACCGACCACGACACGACACGACAATCAACACCTTCCCGACGTGCTTTGATGGCCCTGAGAAGGGCCGTTTTTGTTTTTGTCCGGGACCGCGCGACAGCCTCTGGTTGCGCGCCGGCCTCCAGGCGACGGTGTCAACCGCCAACCCTTCCCTGCCCTTTTTACTTCTTCTTCTTGGGCGAAGCCTTCGCCTTAGACGGCGTCGCCGTCGCCTTCTTCGGGCGCGGCGCCTTCGGCTTCTTCGTCGGAACCTTGGCGGCCTTCTTCGCCTTCGACGGCGACTTGGCCTTGGCCGGCTTGGCCGCAGCCGCCTTCTTCGCACCCGCGGGAGCGGCCGACGCCGCAGACGCCTTCTTGGCGGCGCCCGCCTTCCGACCGGTCGCCGCCTTCACGCCGCCAGCCTTCTTTGCGCCGGCCGCACGGGCCCCCTTCTTCTCCTTGCTGGCCGGAGCGGCGCGCTTCTTCTTCGCACCACCGCCGCCACCACGAGCCTTGCCGCCCTCGGCCGCCCCGCCGCCGGCGCCGGCAAGCTTGAAAGAGCCCGACGCGCCCTTCCCCTTCGTCTGCACCAGCTCGCCAGCCACGACGGCCGACTTGAGGTACTTCTTGATAAAGGGCGCCAGCTTCTCCGCGTCCAGCTTGTAGTGCGCGGCAATGTACTTCTTGATCGCCTGCAGCGACGACCCGCCGCGCTCCTTCAGACTCTTGATGGCGGCCGTCACCATCTCAGAGGTGCGCGGGTGCGCAGGCTTGGCGCGCGGCTTCTTCGCAGACGACGCAGACTTGGCCTTCTTCGTAGTGCCGGTGGCGGCGGGTGCCGCGGCAGTCTCGTTCGTAGCCGCCTGGTCTGCCATCTTTTGCCTGTTCTCTTTTCTTTTTTCCCCTTGCTTTCGCTTCCTTCTCTCCTTCGACGACGCACAACAGCGAGGGGCGCGCAGCAGAGAATAGCCGCGCACGCGCCTGGCCCAGCCAGTGTCGCGGGCGGGCGCGGACGGCCGAGAGAGCGGCCGCCACTCGGCGCGCCGCCGCGCCGCGCCTCCCGCGCTTGCTACCGCCCAACGTCCGACAGCCTGCGCGGAGCAGCCCCCAACCTGCGCCGCAACCACCCGCGCCATTCAAACCACCGAGGATGGGGCTACACACACCGACACCACGGTCGCCAACCAGTCGCCGCGGCGGCGCCGCAAACCACGGCCAAACTGCAGCCACCGCGCGCCACAGCCTGGGTCGGCCCGCCGAGAATCGCCGCCCCCGCCCAAATGCCGCCCCCACAGCCCCAGCCGACGACCCGCCACAATGGCCAAACCTTCGTCAAAACTCCCACACCGTCGCCGCGGCAGCCCGGCCACCGCGGCCGGCGCCACAGCCACACGAGCCGAGTCGTGCGGCGATGACGGCCGTGCACAAACGCACCTCCGCCGCCCCATCGCCTTCCGCCGTTTTCCCGATCGGCCCGCAGCCGTCGGGCCACGGCCGCGGGCCGTCCTCCTCCTCTCGCCTCGCCCGCCAACACCCACAGCCCTTCCAACACATTTTTTTTTTCTTTTTTCTTTTTTTTTTTCTACTTTTTTACGATCGCCGCCTGCGCAACATGGCACCGGCCGACGGAGCGCCAACCCCCCCGCCACAGGCGAAAACAAGACAACGATAAACAAACAAACAAAATAAATTACCAGCCAGCCCCAACTACAGACACACCGAATCTGCCCTCACAGCCGACCTTACACGCCTCAACGTCAAAACAAAGGTGGTTTCTTTCTTTCAACGGTTACCTTACCTTAGGTTACGTCAGGTTAGGCTAAGAAGGCGTCAGGGTTAGGTTAAGCGTTGACGTGACGTCACGTCTTAACGTAGGCGTTAAGCTAAGGTTGCGGTCACGTACGTTAGGTTAAGGCGACTTGGGGGTTGGCCTAAGGGCTTACGTTAGGTTACGTTAGTTTAGGTGGCTGCGTTAACGGCTTAAAGAAGTTTAGGAGGTTAAGGCGTCGAGGCGGCCGCACCCCCTTAGCTGCTGCGGCTCGGCCACGCCACGCCACGCCACGCCACGCTTTGGGGTTTCATAAGGTCGCGCGGCGGGTCGTCGGCACGCCGCAAAGGACAAAACTGCAAGACGACGTCGAAAAACAAACAACAGGTAAAAAATAAATAAGTAAAAATAAACGACGCCGACAGGCGGGGATCAGCAGAACGAGCAGATTCCGGAGAGCGAACGAGACACACACGCACGCACGCACACACACACACACACACACAAACCCCCCCGAGCCGAGAGAGCACAGCACCACCACGTGTCGGCCTCCGCTCACCCGACTCGGCTGGGCTGGGCTGGGCTGGGCTGGGCTGGGCTGGCGGCCGGGCCGGATGCACGTGCACGTACACGTACGGCTACAGCCACTACCCGTACACAGCCGCTCTTCACGCAACACCAGCCAAATGGCGCGCCCGCGGCTCGTCGCGGTCGCAACGCCACGCCGGCACACTTTCGGCACCACCGTCTTCGCGCGCACCGCAAACAAAAACGCAGCCGACACACACAGAAAAAAAAAAAAAACAACACAGAGCGCGAGAGACGGGCGGCGGCGCACCTTTCGCCAGCCGGCAGGCAATCGACTCGCCCAGTACGACAAACGTGCACGCCACCCCACCCACCAACCAACCAGTCGTCGTCGTCGTCGTCGTCCCGAAATCAAACAAACTCTCAAAAGGCACAGCCCCTGCTGCCAACGGACGCAGGCGCCACGCAGCTCCCTTCCCGCCACACTCGATTCGCAGCGCAACTCACCCGGCACACCGTCAAACGACGGGCTGGGCTCGCCGCATCGCCGCAACCTACACACCTTCCCCGCCACGACGCACAGCCCCACCAGACGCCCGTGCCGCAACGACACTACCGCACTACTCCTCTCGCCCTTGCCATACACGACACAACACGCCAAAAAATGAAAATCCAAATACAAACAAAAACACCGCCCCCACGACCCAAACACATGCACGGCGCGCCAACACACGCGAGGCAAGGCACGCAGCAAACGGCGTCCCCTCCGCGTCGCGCCATCAACCTACACACACAAGGCAACACCAACAACAAACAGCCAGCCAGCCAGCCAGCCAGCCAGCCCCACTCTCACGCCGCAAAAACAGAAAACACACCGAAACCGCCAAACGCCGCACATTCGCGCTTCGCACTCACCACACACCTCTCGGCATCCGTTTCGCACACAACGACGCGACGCACAATACATCATCACGGGCTACGCACGCACACCGCGACCCACTTTTTTACGACGCCCTCGCCAGAGCACACGTGCCCACGCCCACACACAGTCGACACAACGACGCAGCGCGCAGCAGACGCGGCCGCAACACATACCTCCCCGACGACGCGCCAACACCGCCAGCCACTGCTCACTCGCCCAAGCAACCCGTGCACACAACTGCCACACGCGTCCACCACGCCGCCGCCAACCACCCGCCCGCCAGGGGGCGCTCACGTCCGCGACAACAGCGCGGCACCGCCGGACCGGGCCGAACCGAGCCGAGCCGCCGCCTCCTCTCCACTCGGCACGCCACGTCCTGCTTGCAAAACACATGGCTCGTCCCTCTGTACACACAACGCGCCTGCCTGCGGTCGCCGCCGGCATCTATCTACCTGCGCATCGGAGCCAGGCCGGCAAGCCCACACTTAAATAATGCACTTCACCAGCCAAACAAACCCACTCTTCCTTTCTTTGCACAGCGCATGCAACAGCAGCCCCAGGAGCCGGGCCCGCCGCCAGCGTCTCCTCCTCCTCTGGGCACAGCCAGCCAGCCGTTCCCACCGCCCCGCCCCTGCTCTGCAGAACAAGAAAAAACGAAAAAGTACCAACACACGCACCCAAAGCGTAAGCCAGACAAGACCAGCCTCTCCAAGGCCACACACACGCAAAAAAACAAAAAAAAACAAAAACACTACAACAAAATAAAATAAAATGAAAAAGAAAAAGCAAGCTGTCGCCTCGCCCCCGCCCGTCCCCCCACCCCACCACATTCGCCCCCTCCGCTTGTTTTCCTTTCTACAATTTCCCTCTTTTCCACCCAATATCCCGCCGCGGTTTACGGGCACCGGCCGATTTTGCGCCCGCCCACATGTGTGCCTACTCCCCACCACCATTCCCTCCGCAGCCCGCAGCCCGCAGCCCGCAGCCCGCAGCCCGCTTTTCCCCCCTCCCTGCCCACACCACACCACACCACACCACACCACACCACACCACACCACACCACACCGACGGTGCTGACGTCGACACGCACCCAAGACAGGGGCCACGACCGTCTTTTTTCCTGGGCCCATCCCCGCACCGCACCTCCTTCCAATCATCAACGCTGTGGCGCCTGTGTCCGCGCGAGACGCGTGCGCGCCGCCTCTCTCAACATCCGTCCGCCGGCCGGCCCGTTTTTCGGCCCCCAGGCCATCCGTCAACCACCACTGCCCCTGCCCGCCCCGCACCACACCACACACCGCTGCTTGCCCCGGCCGTTGCCACCAAAGGCGCCAACCGCAGCCCGCGCGCGCCAGAAAGAGATGGCAAAACTACAGGGACCCAGCCGACCGACGAAAATCAGAGCAATTGGCCGGGAGGATCAAAAAGAGAGCTCCGAAAACCACCGTAGCGAGGCGTGGGAGGAAACGTTACGAGAAGCAGGAAGGGACCAGGAAAAATTCTGGAAATTTCTTAAAACTCGTAAACTAGACACGAAACATCTACATCTACATGGGGAAGGAACGACCCCACAGACCGAGCTGAAGCACTGGCGGATTCACTAGAAAGGCAATTCCAAGCACCAGAAGCGGTAGATGACGAAACTGATGACCACCAGGAAATGGTACTCAGAAGGGTAAAACCGCATCCTAAGTGCCCCGATCAGAACATCTTTCACAATCCAATAAACGCAGAAACCCCGTATCTTATCACATCACAAACATACACACATCCTAAGAAGGCATCAGGCCCAGATTCCATCAAACCGCAACTACTACATCACCTACCTCCAGCAACTATCAATTATCTATCTAACATCAATATATAATGCTTGCTTCAGACTAAACTACTTGGAAACAGGCCCGAGTCATCACATTACCAAAGCCAAACAAGGACTTATTATTTCCGCAAAACTATAGGCCAACTTCCTTGGAAAGGTTCTCGGAAAGCTCATTCAAACTGAACTGAAGAAATTCAATTCTTAAAGGATAACAACATAATCATCCCACAACAATTCCGATTCCGCGAAGAACACAGCACCACCCACCAGGTGACCAGACTAGTCGAGCACATATGTCAGGCCAGAAACATTAGACACAGTACTGGAGCAGTCCTGCTTGACATTGGAAAAGCATTCGGATAACGCCTTATCTACAAGCTCCACCAGTACAACTGCCCCATCCACATTATTGCTTCTTTTCTCCGCAACAGAGCATTCTATGTCCATGTACCAGGAGCGGCAAGTAACACTAGATCCATAGAGGCTGGAGTCCCGCAAGGCTCAGTGCTGGGGCCCATTCTCTACTCAATATACACAAACAAACAGCTGGGAGGACACTTGTCACTATTTGCAGACGACACTGCAGTCTACCGCAGCAGTTCTAACCTGCAATATAGAGTCACAAAAATAGAGCAACACCTACAATCCATCCAGAAATGGGCTAACCAAAAAAACAATAAACGCGGAGAAAACCCAAGCAATACAATACGATTCACATTCAAAAAGAATACCTCCTAACCTGCATATACGCCTCAGAAATAACAATCTTCCATGGTCAGGCACAATAAAGTATCTAGGCATCAAGCTGGACAAGAGGTTGACATTTAGAGACCATGTTACACACGTTTGTAACAAGGCTGCAGCAGCAATATTCAGACTGTACCCAATCATCAAAGGAAACAGAATAAATATGCGCGCCAAAAAGAAAATCTTCAAAACCGTCATAGGAACCAGCCATCACTTACGGCTCTGAAAAATCTCGTCAATGGCCGCAGACACCAAACATAACAAGAGTAAAAAAGGGTGCAGAACAAATACTTCAGAATTACTGCTGATGCCGGCCGGTACCAGACAAACCGAGACATATACACAAACCATAACATACTCAATCAAAATCCCGGAAATCATCCAAAGAAAAATCCATAAAGTTTTTTTTTTTTTTTTTTTTTGTTTTTTTTCCACCAAACCACGGATTCGAACCACCCACTCATCAGAAATCTGGGACCAAAATCCACCCGACCCAAGAACGACATTTCCCATCACGACAAAACACCACAAACTACAACATACCATGATAAACAAAAATAAAATACAAACACCATAACACTCACTCAAACAAACAAACATCTACACACACCCAAGAGACCCTATCATCCCATCATTTTGTTACCCAACATAATCAGACAGAAGGCAGGGATCAAGGACAGATCCGGTCCTTCGAGTACAGGGGGTAAAAAATACCCATCAGACCAGCTCTCTCTCTCTCTCTCCTCCTCGCTTCTCCGTGCCGACGCTGCCCCGCACACGCGTTCGCGTTCGCGTTCGCGCTCGCGTTCGGCCGACACCACACGACAGGTCTTTGGGGCCCCGCCACTGCGCACACGCACGCCTCCTCCTCTTCCTTAGTTCTTTTTCGCTTTTCTTTTCTCCCCCGCCCCCCGCTCTCACCGCCACATCATCCCGCAACCCTTGGGGCATGTTTCCCAACATCAACGCGCCCCAATTCCACTCTCTGCCCGTGCCGCACTCTCCACTTTGCTTCTCCCCGTCCCCTACACACACGACTACCGAAACCCCGGTTGACACACCTTCTCGTAGGACAGGGGTGCGTGCGTGCGTGCGTGCGTTGTCTTGACGGTGACAGCAACAGCAACGGATCCGTCCATCCCATTCCCCCCCACTCGGTAAAGAACCATGTTCAACCCACACTACACAACAAGGGGGGCACACACGAACGCGAAAGAAAGGGCAGGGCAGGGGCAACTATCTCGTACACATTCTTCCTCAGAACCCACATATCGCATCAACGAACGGCAGGCCAATTGCGGACTCAGCCGTGTCAGGCAAATCCAACCCAACCAACACCTCCCACGGAAACCCTGACACTGATCCAGCAGTACGTCCACATACATCGCCACACCAAATACGGGTGACGAGTGAGCAACAAATGGAACAATACACAACAAGGGCTGACCTAATAAAAACTGCACGTCACGTCATACCTTCCAGACAGACGCAGTTCCGACGGGACGGCGGAACCGTATACGTACCTTTCAGCCACAACAACCGACCGACTGGACACGCCCGCGTCTCCAGCCAGCCAACCACCAGGGCCACACAGCCCGCAAGTTTCAGCGTCAACACTTCTTAACGTACGTTGCAAACTTTTCAAAACATTGCCACACACACACACACACACACACACACACACACCACGAAAAGCGTCAACCTCTCTCACACTGGATACACTCAACACTTTTTGTCGGCGGAGCTTGAGGGCCAACGGTTGACACACCCCCACCGGCCACACAGGTTTCCCTTTGAAAATTGCAGTGACGGAGGAGACGCGGCATTACGAGAGGGTTGTTTCCGAGAGCGCGAGCTGGACGGAGCTGCGGCGCCGCCGCCGCCGCCGCCGCCGCCGCCGAGGGGTAATGAACGCACGCGATGCCGCATGACAGCCCATCACCCAAAGTTTCACCCACAACTGCACAGGTCGCACCCCCTTTTCGCGCCATACTAGTGTCGATCGTCAATTACAGCTGACGGTGTTCGCATTTGCCACTTGACGAGAGGGGGGGGGGGGGGGGAAAAGAAAACAAACATCTGACACGCCATGTGTTTCTCTCTCTCTCTGTTACATCTAGGTCATTCGGCAGCCACTGTAAAAAAAAAAAAAAAAAAAAAAAAAAAAAAAAAAATATTTTTACGACATGGTTGGGTAAGTGATTTAAAGACAACAATTGTGGGTCACACACCATAGACCATTTCGATAGTGTTCTTGTTCTTCTCTTTTTCCTTTTTTTATCGCTCAATTGAAATCAAACCTGGGGATGATGCAATGCTGCGATATGGCACAACCGTCGTCCATTAACACGCGATCTAGTGTCAAAAAGAAACCAATTCAGGGAACGTTCGTTCCTTCACAACGTTTCTTTCAACGCACTTGGTCTTTACCATCCTGTATATTCAACACACATTTCCTTTCATCAAACTAGGGCATTTCCATAACAGTATTTGCAATACTGCTTCTTCGACGTCATTTCACCATCTTAACTAGAGACAAACAAACAAGAAAATAGCAAAACAGCCTTGAGAACCCCGTCCACCAAATTTCAGTTAGCACGGCATCCAAGATTCTTTTCCGGGGAGTGCAGTGCAGCTGACGCTGCTCAGACCATATACCGTCGCCAGTCTCACTCAACTCTTGCGCATTCCATTCTACGCTACGTGACTATGCAAAAATGAATGAATCAAACCCGCCCAGAGAGCGTCTTGTGCGAGGGGACACACGATATAGAGAACAACAAAACACACAGGGGACACCACCACAGTTGGAGAGAACGTTTCCACCACGGCAGCCGCGCCGTTACGCGCTTTTTTTTTTTCCTCCCCCCCACTGCACACCTCCGACACCACGGGAACGTTCACCGTCCCGTTGCCCTACACTGGCGTTTCTTTTCAACCCCCCACCCTATTCCTCGCTCCCCGGACATTCGACCGATCACAAAGTGCAACCTCTCGTTACCGTCGGGTGCCCCTCTTCATCCCCGGGGCGCCAACAACAAAACAAAAACACCACCGACGCCGTCGTCTCGCGTCACCTCACTCAACTGAGCGGAAAATACACGTACATCCAGAATGACGACACCGCCTCCAGACGTCAGACGTCAGGTCGAAAGAGGGCACCGTACGTCGTGGCGCGTGGTCTCCTAACTCACCTCGCGCGTACAAATACAATGCAATGCGTGTCTCCTCACGTTCACACACACCTCCACGCTCCACTTTTACGTCGCCCAACCAACCAACTACTAACTTAACCCACCCGCTCGGCGTAGAAGCAGCTGTAGGCGGCAACGTGTTTCTCACCCTCGCCACCAACGGTGTGACATCCGACAATCGCGGTTTGCTTTCCGTTCCACACCTCCGGCCATACCATACAAAGGGGACAAAAAAAAAAAAAAAAAATATATATATCAAACAAGCCAACTCCAGCGATCCGCCCCCCTAACACCAACACGTCTCGAAACACCCACGCCCACGACCCGGCTGTGGCCTAAAGTGCGTATCCCAACGTCACACCAAAACCAAAGGCGCCGGCGCCGCACCACACCACACCACAAGCTACAGCTACAGCTGTGCCGCCCGTCCACCCGCTCACAACAACAACAACAACAACAACAACAATTCCGCCCTTCCCGCAAAGGCATTTTGGTGGCCCTGAAAAGGGCCGTTTTTTCTTTTCTTCGCCGCGCCGCGGACGAGCCTCCTATTTCCAAGAGCCACCTCCTTACTTGGAGCTCGTGTACTTGGTCACCGCCTTCGTGCCCTCGCTCACCGCGTGCTTGGCCAGCTCGCCAGGCAGCAAGAGCCGCACAGCGGTCTGGATCTCGCGGGACGTGATGGTCGAGCGCTTGTTGTAGTGCGCCAGGCGAGAAGCCTCGGCCGCAATGCGCTCGAAAATGTCGTTCACGAAGCTGTTCATGATGCTCATCGCCTTCGAAGAGATGCCCGTGTCAGGGTGCACCTGCTTCAGCACCTTGTAGATGTAGATGGCATAGCTCTCCTTCCTCTTGCGCTTCTTCTTCTTGTCGCCCTTCGAAATGTTCTTCTGCGCCTTGCCAGCCTTCTTGGCGGCTTTCCCGCTAGTCTTGGGCGGCATCACGAACAAACAGGCAGGCAGGCAGGCAGGCAGGCAGGCACGCGCAGTCAGTCAGTCAGTCAGGCGCTCCGCTCCAGTCAGCGTCTCCCCACACAGTGGCACCCGCCGCACGCCGCCGCCGCACCTTTACCAGCTCGCCCTGCTGCGGCCGCCGACCAATGGGGCGCGCGCGCAACCGGCCGCCGCACCCGAGCCCATAAAGGACCCCCACCCCGCCGGCGCCGGCACGCACTCCGCTGCTCGACTCGCTGCGGCTCGCACCGTTTGGGGCGTTGTGCTTTTTCTTTCTCGCTTCTTTCCAAACTAGCCCATCGCCATGTCCGGACGCGGAAAGGGAGGCAAAGTCAAGGGCAAGTCAAAGTCCCGCTCAAGCAGGGCTGGGCTCCAGTTCCCGGTCGGCAGAATCCACCGCCTCCTGCGCAAGGGAAACTACGCCGAGCGCGTCGGCGCCGGGGCGCCCGTCTACCTCGCCGCCGTCATGGAGTACCTCGCGGCTGAGGTGCTCGAGCTGGCCGGAAACGCGGCCCGCGACAACAAGAAGACGCGCATCATCCCGCGCCACCTGCAGCTCGCCATACGCAACGACGAGGAGCTCAACAAGCTCTTGTCGGGCGTCACCATCGCACAGGGAGGTGTCCTGCCCAACATCCAGGCCGTCCTGCTGCCAAAGAAGACCGAGAAGAAGGCCTAAAAGAGAGACAGCGCAATCGGCAACCGCCGCGTGCTCCCTTGGCACGCAGCGCGCCATTTGCCGCCTCGGCTCAAAAAACAAAACACAATCGGCCCTTTTCAGGGCCACCACACAAACCTACGTCCAAAGCAGAATTCCAGTCGTTCGTCGCACCACTTTTCTCTCTCTCTCTCTCTCTCTCTCTCTCTCTCTCTCTCTCTCTGTGTACGGTTTTTTTTTCCTTCTTACACACACAGGCGCCGCCATCTTGTACACACGTACTTGGCCACCTCCTCCACTCAACTCCACGCACGCACAGTCTCGCGACCATTAACCAGCACACGTGGCGCACAACAACACACCTCAAAAATAACCCCTCGGCGCTCAGCCGCGCCGCAACACACAGCCCATCCACCGACAAGAAGCATACAAGCAAAGAGGGAGGGGAAGGAAGGAAGGAAGGAAGGAGCTCACACAACGCAAGGGCACGCTTCCTTCCCTCCCAACCGCACCGCACACCACGTCAAAAAAAACTCCAAACAAAACTAAAAGGCCAAGTAGACTAAAAAGGAAAAGAAAAACCAGCAACACAGACTCTTTCGCACTTTTCAACTTCCGAACACTGTGGTGGCCCTGAAAAGGGCCGTTTTTCAATCTATCTCTCTTTCCTTCCTTCGGTCTCACACCGCCTAACCGCCGAAACCGTACAGGGTGCGCCCCTGCCTCTTCAGGGCGTACACCACGTCCATGGCCGTCACAGTCTTGCGCTTGGCGTGCTCAGTGTACGTCACCGCGTCGCGGATCACGTTCTCCAGGAACACCTTCAGCACTCCGCGCGTCTCCTCGTAGATCAGACCAGAGATGCGCTTCACGCCGCCCCTGCGCGCCAGGCGGCGGATCGCGGGCTTCGTGATGCCCTGGATGTTGTCGCGCAACACCTTGCGGTGCCGCTTGGCGCCACCCTTGCCGAGCCCCTTTCCTCCCTTGCCGCGGCCTGTCATTCTTCTTCTTCAAGCGTCTCAACCACAATAATATAAAAAACAGAAAGCAAGGCAAGCTCCTCACCCGGCGCTAGCGAGTCGGCTACGGTTGTGGCGCCCAGCGCGCGCGCCGCCCCCCTATATAGACTCTGGGGCCCCGCGGCCCGCCCTCCCCTCCCCCCACCACCGCGCACCGAGGGCATATAAGCGCAGCACCCGGGGCGCGCGGGCCCGTTGTCAAGGCAGCACCGGACGCCGTCGCGCACGCATATCCTCCACGCCGCATCCGCATCCGCAGTAGCCATGGCCCGGACAAAGCAAACGGCCCGCAAGTCCACCGGCGGAAAGGCGCCGCGCAAACAGCTCGCCACCAAGGCGGCGAGGAAGAGCGCGCCCGCCACCGGCGGCGTCAAGAAGCCCCACCGCTACAGGCCGGGCACCGTCGCCCTGCGAGAAATCAGGCGCTACCAGAAGAGCACAGAGCTGCTCATCCGCAAGCTGCCATTCCAGCGCCTAGTGCGCGAGATCGCCCAGGACTTCAAGACCGACCTGCGCTTCCAGAGCTCCGCAGTCATGGCCCTGCAGGAGGCCAGCGAGGCCTACCTCGTCGGCCTCTTCGAAGACACCAACCTGTGCGCAATCCACGCCAAGCGAGTCACCATCATGCCCAAGGACATCCAGCTCGCGCGCCGCATCCGCGGCGAGCGCGCCTAAACCCGCACACCGCCAAACAAACAAAACGGCCCTTTTCAGGGCCACTAACGTCTCTCCGTCGCGAGCAAAACTTTGTCGGTCGCAACGACTAGTTCCCCACTCACTCTCCAGTCCAGTCGTCCCACCCCCGGCCCGGCCCGGCGCCGCCGTTTCCAAAAAAAAGAAAAAAGCACCGCACCGGCCGAACCAAGTCGCAAGCGTCAATAGCGCCACCCACACAGGCCACGGCACAAAACGTGACGCCCGGAAAGCAAAGCAAAGCAAAAAAGACTATTCCAAAACCACCACCAAGACAAACAAACAAACAAACGCGGCGCAAAATAAATAGGTAAAAAATAATAAAAGTAAAATACACTTTGTGTAACACCAACCGCGGCGCCGCCGCCCACGCCCGCCAACGACCCCACAATCCAACCACCATCCACACATGAAACAAACAAACGCCAGCAAGCAAGACAGACAGACAGACAACAAGGCAACCGACCGACCACGACACGACACGACAATCAACACCTTCCCGACGTGCTTTGATGGCCCTGAGAAGGGCCGTTTTTGTTTTTGTCCGGGACCGCGCGACAGCCTCTGGTTGCGCGCCGGCCTCCAGGCGACGGTGTCAACCGCCAACCCTTCCCTGCCCTTTTTACTTCTTCTTCTTGGGCGAAGCCTTCGCCTTAGACGGCGTCGCCGTCGCCTTCTTCGGGCGCGGCGCCTTCGGCTTCTTCGTCGGAACCTTGGCGGCCTTCTTCGCCTTCGACGGCGACTTGGCCTTGGCCGGCTTGGCCGCAGCCGCCTTCTTCGCACCCGCGGGAGCGGCCGACGCCGCAGACGCCTTCTTGGCGGCGCCCGCCTTCCGACCGGTCGCCGCCTTCACGCCGCCAGCCTTCTTTGCGCCGGCCGCACGGGCCCCCTTCTTCTCCTTGCTGGCCGGAGCGGCGCGCTTCTTCTTCGCACCACCGCCGCCACCACGAGCCTTGCCGCCCTCGGCCGCCCCGCCGCCGGCGCCGGCAAGCTAACACGCGATCTAGTGT
>NW_026062934.1:45000-50000 GCF_023897955.1 Schistocerca gregaria | reverse complement strand
CGAGAACCGCTGGGGCGACCGAGCAGCAGACGGCGTCGCGGCGCCGAGTGCCAGGCGGCGGCGCATCCTCAACGCACACAGTCCTCAATCAGACCAGCACACTGCAGATGTCCACCGCGCTTCGCACCGGGCTCGGCTGAACCAACTTTGGCCGCCAGGCGCCGCGTGCAGGGTGCGCCGCAGCGTAGCTGCGCCGCCTGCCGGGCCCGTCGGCTGGCGCTCCTGCCACTCGGCGCCCCCCACCAGCCGCCTGTTGCGCGTGCGCCCACGCAGCGCGCGGCCAACACGCCGGGCGGCCCCCCTTCACCGGCCGGGAACAGTCCCACCAAGCCACCGCCGCGTATCGCTTCATACCCACATGGGCCTAGTCACGCGTGTGGATGTGGCGGGTACCGCTGAAACAACCGGTTAATAGCTGTACCGATCGTCGCCATCACAGATTCACCTCCAGCGTGAACAACCGCTCAACAACGGATTTCCAGTTCATTTGCGTATCTTGGGCAGTAAACGTAGATGTCCACCTACATTTGCGAATTCAACAATTCTTGCATGCCAGGATGTCATGTGTCACGACACGCTACATCAGACCACATACACACTGCGACATGTGCAGAAGAGAACACGTGGAAGGTGGCCCGCGCACGTATGCGATGTACCTTCCGCGATCCACTGTCAACCGGCATCTGCGGCATGTCCCAGATATGGAACGCGGTCCACCAGGGTAGCACTTTGTGTGAGGCAATACGACAAAGTCGGAATACACGCGTCACTACATCAGACGGCTCACGCTGACCTGACCTGACCTGACTCACCGCACCACCACCCCCAGCGACCCAGGGTGACATACAATGCGTTCGTACGTTCCTCCCACACGCCTCTACGGCGTACCACAGTGCAACCTAGCTGTTATTGGGAGACGAGACAAGTAGCATCAAGCACAACATATGGAAATTGAGATTCGACACCGTTGGGCACAGCCAGCGTACGGTCACACGTATCACACTACTTCACTCTGTACGTAACGACCGATGATCGGTACAGCGTGTGGGTTACGCGTACGACATCAGCGGACAATGGACACAGACCATACCACGACGTACACTGAGGGCGTCGACATCTGAATGCAACTGAACAGCTGCGAGGCTCATTTAACACTCAAACGCCAGACCGACCAGCTTGAGAGGACAGAGACACAAAGAGGGGGACAGAGGGGGACAGAGGGGGGGGAGGGGGGGGGTCGGCGATATAGTCCTATTGCAGTACAATTGACAGTGGATAGCAGGAATATGTGGAAAGTAAGCAACACTCGCAAGACATCTACATGAGGATAACAACGACACCAGAGATTCCGAGCAGTGAACTATGTTAGGCAAAGGGACAACGTGGGTTAGGTTAAGGGACAACGTGGGTTAGGTTAAGGGACAACGTGGGTTAGGTTAAGGGACAACGTGGGTTAGGTTAAGGGACAACGTGGGTTAGGTTAAGGGACAACGTGGGTTAGGTTAAGGGACAACGTGGGTTAGGTTAAGGGACAACGTGGGTTAGGTTAAGGGACAACGTGGGTTAGGTTAAGGGACAACGTGGGTTAGGTTAAGGGACAACGTGGGTTAGGTTAAGGGACAACGTGGGTTAGGTTAAGGGACAACGTGGGTTAGGTTAAGGGACAACGTGGGTTAGGTTAAGGGACAACGTGGGTTAGGTTAAGGGACAACGTGGGTTAGGTTAAGGGACAACGTGGGTTAGGTTAAGGGACAACGTGGGTTAGGTTAAGGGACAACGTGGGTTAGGTTAAGGGACAACGTGGGTTAGGTTAAGGGACAACGTCGGTTAGGTTAAGGGACAACGTCGGTTAGGTTAAGGGACAACGTCGGTTAGGTTAAGGGACAACGTCGGTTAGGTTAAGGGACAACGTCGGTTAGGTTAAGGGACAACGTCGGTTAGGTTAAGGGACAACGTGGGTTAGGTTAAGGGACAACGTGGGTTAGGTTAAGGGACAACTTGAGTTAGGTTAAGGGACAACTTGAGTTAGGTTAAGGGACAAATTGAGTTAGGTTAAGGGACAAATTGAGTTAGGTTAAGGGACAAATTGAGTTAGGTTAAGGGACAACTTGAGTTAGGTTAAGGGACAAATTGAGTTAGGTTAAGGGACAAATTGAGTTAGGTTAAGGGACAAATTGAGTTAGGTTAAGGGACAACTTGAGTTAGGTTAAGGGACAACTTGAGTTAGGTTAAGGGACAACTTGAGTTAGGTTAAGGGACAACTTGAGTTAGGTTAAGGGACAACTTGAGTTAGGTTAAGGGACAACTTGAGTTAGGTTAAGGGACAACTTGAGTTAGGTTAAGGGACAACTTGAGTTAGGTTAAGGGACAACTTGAGTTAGGTTAAGGGACAACTTGAGTTAGGTTAAGGGACAACTTGAGTTAGGTTAAGGGACAACTTGAGTTAGGTTAAGGGACAACTTGAGTTAGGTTAAGGGACAACTTGAGTTAGGTTAAGGGACAACTTGAGTTAGGTTAAGGGACAACTTGAGTTAGGTTAAGGGACAAATTGAGTTAGGTTAAGGGACAAATTGAGTTAGGTTAAGGGACAACTTGAGTTAGGTTAAGGGACAACTTGAGTTAGGTTAAGGGACAAATTGAGTTAGGTTAAGGGACAACTTGAGTTAGGTTAAGGGACAACTTGAGTTAGGTTAAGGGACAACTTGAGTTAGGTTAAGGGACAACTTGAGTTAGGTTAAGGGACAACTTGAGTTAGGTTAAGGGACAACTTGAGTTAGGTTAAGGGACAACTTGAGTTAGGTTAAGGGACAACTTGAGTTAGGTTAAGGGACAACTTGAGTTAGGTTAAGGGACAACTTGAGTTAGGTTAAGGGACAAATTGAGTTAGGTTAAGGGACAAATTGAGTTAGGTTAAGGGACAAATTGAGTTAGGTTAAGGGACAAATTGAGTTAGGTTAAGGGACAACTTGAGTTAGGTTAAGGGACAACGTGGGTTAGGTTAAGGGACAAATTGAGTTAGGTTAAGGGACAACTTGAGTTAGGTTAAGGGACAACTTGAGTTAGGTTAAGGGACAACTTGAGTTAGGTTAAGGGACAACTTGAGTTAGGTTAAGGGACAACTTGAGTTAGGTTAAGGGACAACTTGAGTTAGGTTAAGGGACAACTTGAGTTAGGTTAAGGGACAACTTGAGTTAGGTTAAGGGACAACTTGAGTTAGGTTAAGGGACAACTTGAGTTAGGTTAAGGGACAACTTGAGTTAGGTTAAGGGACAACTTGAGTTAGGTTAAGGGACAACTTGAGTTAGGTTAAGGGACAACTTGAGTTAGGTTAAGGGACAACTTGAGTTAGGTTAAGGGACAACTTGAGTTAGGTTAAGGGACAAATTGAGTTAGGTTAAGGGACAAATTGAGTTAGGTTAAGGGACAAATTGAGTTAGGTTAAGGGACAAATTGAGTTAGGTTAAGGGACAAATTGAGTTAGGTTAAGGGACAAATTGAGTTAGGTTAAGGGACAAATTGAGTTAGGTTAAGGGACAAATTGAGTTAGGTTAAGGGACAAATTGAGTTAGGTTAAGGGACAAATTGAGTTAGGTTAAGGGACAAATTGAGTTAGGTTAAGGGACAAATTGAGTTAGGTTAAGGGACAACTTGAGTTAGGTTAAGGGACAAATTGAGTTAGGTTAAGGGACAAATTGAGTTAGGTTAAGCGATAATCTGGTACAGCCACAGTTAGGTTAAGCGATAAACTGGTACAGCCACAGTTAGGTTAAGCGATAAACTGGTACAGCCACAGTTAGGTTAAGCGATAAACTGGTACAGCCACAGTTAGGTTAAGCGATAAACTGGTACAGCCACAGTTAGGTTAAGCGATAAACTGGTACAGCCACAGTTAGGTTAAGCGATAAACTGGTACAGCCACAGTTAGGTTAAGCGATAAACTGGTACAGCCACAGTTAGGTTAAGCGATAAACTGGTACAGCCACAGTTAGGTTAAGCGATAAACTGGTACAGCCACAGTTAGGTTAAGCGATAAACTGGTACAGCCACAGTTAGGTTAAGCGATAAACTGGTACAGCCACAGTTAGGTTAAGCGATAAACTGGTACAGCCACAGTTAGGTTAAGCGATAAACTGGTACAGCCACAGTTAGGTTAAGCGATAAACTGGTACAGCCACAGTTAGGTTAAGCGATAAACTGGTACAGCCACAGTTAGGTTAAGCGATAAACTGGTACAGCCACAGTTAGGTTAAGCGATAAACTGGTACAGCCACAGTTAGGTTAAGCGATAAACTGGTACAGCCACAGTTAGGTTAAGCGATAAACTGGTACAGCCACAGTTAGGTTAAGCGATAAACTGGTACAGCCACAGTTAGGTTAAGCGATAAAGTTGGTTAAATTTGGTATTGTGTGGGAAGGGGGCAGAGAGAGAGGGGGGGGGGGGTGGATAGTGGTGGCAGTACACGGATGCCTGAGTCACCGTCAGATACGTCACGTCGGTTCGATGCTTGTAGCAAGAGGCTGGCGGATGTGTGTCTCTCACTTCTGCAATTTTTCATGTGGTATAACACGAGGGCGGGGGATGATATTTGGTGCCCCTCTGTGTAGGATGTGTGTTGGTGGTGTTGATTTATCTGAGCAATGGTAGTTGTCGGAGGAGTGGGGTATTGTGCTTTTATAGGTGGACCTACTGCTCTGGTTATCATAGTGTCGACGGTGCAATGTGGCAGAGAGGATGCACTCGACATTGTCGCATTCCAGATGTTTACGTATTGTGTGTCTCCGTTGCAGGCCGAGAGTGGTGCATGTTCGAGTGTCTGGCTGACGTGCGATTCACGTTGTGTGCCCAGTCTTACAGCACGTATAGGGACATTCGCATAAATCATCTATATTTGGCCTTGCATCATTTACTAAGCAGTGCCGTGAGACGACCGAACTATTAGGAAAGTACTGATGTACCGCATAATGTTTACCTTCCACCACACGGCGAGTATCGACTGTGC
>NW_026062934.1:32500-37500 GCF_023897955.1 Schistocerca gregaria | reverse complement strand
GCAATACGAATGCCCCCGCCTGTCCCTATTAATCATTACCTCGGGTTCCGAAAACCAACAAAATAGAACCGAGGTCCTATTCCATTATTCCATGCACACAGTATTCAGGCGGGCTTGCCTGCTTTAAGCACTCTAATTTGTTCAAAGTAAACGTGCCGGCCCACCGAGACACTCAACAAAGAGCACCCTGGTAGGATTTAAACGGGGTCCGCCTCGGGACGCGAAAGCACCCCTTCGGCTCGCCCCACCGGCAGGACGTCCCACGATACATGCCAGTTAAACACCGACGGGCGGTGAACCAACAGCGTGGGACACAAATCCAACTACGAGCTTTTTAACCGCAACAACTTTAATATACGCTATTGGAGCTGGAATTACCGCGGCTGCTGGCACCAGACTTGCCCTCCAATAGATACTCGTTAAAGGATTTAAAGTGTACTCATTCCGATTACGGGGCCTCGGATGAGTCCCGTATCGTTATTTTTCGTCACTACCTCCCCGTGCCGGGAGTGGGTAATTTGCGCGCCTGCTGCCTTCCTTGGATGTGGTAGCCGTTTCTCAGGCTCCCTCTCCGGAATCGAACCCTGATTCCCCGTTACCCGTTACAACCATGGTAGGCGCAGAACCTACCATCGACAGTTGATAAGGCAGACATTTGAAAGATGCGTCGCCGGTACGAGGACCGTGCGATCAGCCCAAAGTTATTCAGAGTCACCAAGGCAAACGGACCAGACAAGCCAATCCGATTGGTTTTGATCTAATAAAAGCGTCCCTTCCATCTCTGGTCGGGACTCTGTTTGCATGTATTAGCTCTAGAATTACCACAGTTATCCAAGTAACGTGGGTACGATCTAAGGAACCATAACTGATTTAATGAGCCATTCGCGGTTTCACCTTAATGCGGCTTGTACTGAGACATGCATGGCTTAATCTTTGAGACAAGCATATGACTACTGGCAGGATCAACCAGGGAGCTGCGTCAACTAGAGCTGAGCAGCCGGCCGCCCGGGAGTGTGTCCCGGGGGCCCGCGCGAACACGCAAGCGTCCGCTCAATTATTCTGCAAACAGGAGGAGGCCGAGCTCCCCTGCACGATACACCTCGAAACCCTCTCAGGTCCCGGCGGCGCGCAGCGCCGTCCTAGGTACTTGGTCGGTTTCGAGAGAGGCGCAATCGCCCGGAGTTAGGCGAGTAGACGGTTTTAGTGCGAACACCCTTGCTCCCAACTGAGCTTGCCGCTGCCGACAGAGGCCCGGGAGCGTGCTGTCGTGGCATTGCCGGCGGGAGACAACACGCGCCACCTATGGTGACCGGCAGCTCCAACGCCAGCGCCACACAAGGGCAAAGCCCCACTTGGGTGCAGAAGCGAACTCTCCCAGCACAGCGCACGCGCCAACACGTCCGCACAACTGCGATACAAACCACCTGCGAGAACCGCTGGGGCGACCGAGCAGCAGACGGCGTCGCGGCGCCGAGTGCCAGGCGGCGGCGCATCCTCAACGCACACAGTCCTCAATCAGACCAGCACACTGCAGATGTCCACCGCGCTTCGCACCGGGCTCGGCTGAACCAACTTTGGCCGCCAGGCGCCGCGTGCAGGGTGCGCCGCAGCGTAGCTGCGCCGCCTGCCGGGCCCGTCGGCTGGCGCTCCTGCCACTCGGCGCCCCCCACCAGCCGCCTGTTGCGCGTGCGCCCACGCAGCGCGCGGCCAACACGCCGGGCGGCCCCCCTTCACCGGCCGGGAACAGTCCCACCAAGCCACCGCCGCGTATCGCTTCATACCCACATGGGCCTAGTCACGCGTGTGGATGTGGCGGGTACCGCTGAAACAACCGGTTAATAGCTGTACCGATCGTCGCCATCACAGATTCACCTCCAGCGTGAACAACCGCTCAACAACGGATTTCCAGTTCATTTGCGTATCTTGGGCAGTAAACGTAGATGTCCACCTACATTTGCGAATTCAACAATTCTTGCATGCCAGGATGTCATGTGTCACGACACGCTACATCAGACCACATACACACTGCGACATGTGCAGAAGAGAACACGTGGAAGGTGGCCCGCGCACGTATGCGATGTACCTTCCGCGATCCACTGTCAACCGGCATCTGCGGCATGTCCCAGATATGGAACGCGGTCCACCAGGGTAGCACTTTGTGTGAGGCAATACGACAAAGTCGGAATACACGCGTCACTACATCAGACGGCTCACGCTGACCTGACCTGACCTGACTCACCGCACCACCACCCCCAGCGACCCAGGGTGACATACAATGCGTTCGTACGTTCCTCCCACACGCCTCTACGGCGTACCACAGTGCAACCTAGCTGTTATTGGGAGACGAGACAAGTAGCATCAAGCACAACATATGGAAATTGAGATTCGACACCGTTGGGCACAGCCAGCGTACGGTCACACGTATCACACTACTTCACTCTGTACGTAACGACCGATGATCGGTACAGCGTGTGGGTTACGCGTACGACATCAGCGGACAATGGACACAGACCATACCACGACGTACACTGAGGGCGTCGACATCTGAATGCAACTGAACAGCTGCGAGGCTCATTTAACACTCAAACGCCAGACCGACCAGCTTGAGAGGACAGAGACACAAAGAGGGGGACAGAGGGGGACAGAGGGGGGGGAGGGGGGGGGTCGGCGATATAGTCCTATTGCAGTACAATTGACAGTGGATAGCAGGAATATGTGGAAAGTAAGCAACACTCGCAAGACATCTACATGAGGATAACAACGACACCAGAGATTCCGAGCAGTGAACTATGTTAGGCAAAGGGACAACGTGGGTTAGGTTAAGGGACAACGTGGGTTAGGTTAAGGGACAACGTGGGTTAGGTTAAGGGACAACGTGGGTTAGGTTAAGGGACAACGTGGGTTAGGTTAAGGGACAACGTGGGTTAGGTTAAGGGACAACGTGGGTTAGGTTAAGGGACAACGTGGGTTAGGTTAAGGGACAACGTGGGTTAGGTTAAGGGACAACGTGGGTTAGGTTAAGGGACAACGTGGGTTAGGTTAAGGGACAACGTGGGTTAGGTTAAGGGACAACGTGGGTTAGGTTAAGGGACAACGTGGGTTAGGTTAAGGGACAACGTGGGTTAGGTTAAGGGACAACGTGGGTTAGGTTAAGGGACAACGTCGGTTAGGTTAAGGGACAACGTGGGTTAGGTTAAGGGACAACGTGGGTTAGGTTAAGGGACAACGTGGGTTAGGTTAAGGGACAACGTGGGTTAGGTTAAGGGACAACGTGGGTTAGGTTAAGGGACAACTTGAGTTAGGTTAAGGGACAACGTGGGTTAGGTTAAGGGACAACTTGAGTTAGGTTAAGGGACAACTTGAGTTAGGTTAAGGGACAACTTGAGTTAGGTTAAGGGACAACTTGAGTTAGGTTAAGGGACAACTTGAGTTAGGTTAAGGGACAACTTGAGTTAGGTTAAGGGACAACTTGAGTTAGGTTAAGGGACAACTTGAGTTAGGTTAAGGGACAACTTGAGTTAGGTTAAGGGACAAATTGAGTTAGGTTAAGGGACAAATTGAGTTAGGTTAAGGGACAAATTGAGTTAGGTTAAGGGACAAATTGAGTTAGGTTAAGGGACAAATTGAGTTAGGTTAAGGGACAAATTGAGTTAGGTTAAGGGACAAATTGAGTTAGGTTAAGGGACAAATTGAGTTAGGTTAAGGGACAAATTGAGTTAGGTTAAGGGACAACTTGAGTTAGGTTAAGGGACAAATTGAGTTAGGTTAAGGGACAACTTGAGTTAGGTTAAGGGACAACTTGAGTTAGGTTAAGGGACAACTTGAGTTAGGTTAAGGGACAACTTGAGTTAGGTTAAGGGACAACTTGAGTTAGGTTAAGGGACAACTTGAGTTAGGTTAAGGGACAACTTGAGTTAGGTTAAGGGACAACTTGAGTTAGGTTAAGGGACAACTTGAGTTAGGTTAAGGGACAAATTGAGTTAGGTTAAGGGACAACTTGAGTTAGGTTAAGGGACAAATTGAGTTAGGTTAAGGGACAAATTGAGTTAGGTTAAGGGACAACTTGAGTTAGGTTAAGGGACAACTTGAGTTAGGTTAAGGGACAACTTGAGTTAGGTTAAGGGACAACTTGAGTTAGGTTAAGGGACAACTTGAGTTAGGTTAAGGGACAACTTGAGTTAGGTTAAGGGACAACTTGAGTTAGGTTAAGGGACAACTTGAGTTAGGTTAAGGGACAACTTGAGTTAGGTTAAGGGACAACTTGAGTTAGGTTAAGGGACAACTTGAGTTAGGTTAAGGGACAACTTGAGTTAGGTTAAGGGACAAATTGAGTTAGGTTAAGGGACAAATTGAGTTAGGTTAAGGGACAAATTGAGTTAGGTTAAGGGACAACTTGAGTTAGGTTAAGGGACAACTTGAGTTAGGTTAAGGGACAACTTGAGTTAGGTTAAGGGACAACTTGAGTTAGGTTAAGGGACAACTTGAGTTAGGTTAAGGGACAACTTGAGTTAGGTTAAGGGACAAATTGAGTTAGGTTAAGGGACAAATTGAGTTAGGTTAAGGGACAACTTGAGTTAGGTTAAGGGACAACTTGAGTTAGGTTAAGGGACAACTTGAGTTAGGTTAAGGGACAACTTGAGTTAGGTTAAGGGACAAATTGAGTTAGGTTAAGGGACAAATTGAGTTAGGTTAAGCGATAATCTGGTACAGCCACAGTTAGGTTAAGCGATAATCTGGTACAGCCACAGTTAGGTTAAGCGATAATCTGGTACAGCCACAGTTAGGTTAAGCGATAATCTGGTACAGCCACAGTTAGGTTAAGCGATAAACTGGTACAGCCACAGTTAGGTTAAGCGATAAACTGGTACAGCCACAGTTAGGTTAAGCGATAAACTGGTACAGCCACAGTTAGGTTAAGCGATAAACTGGTACAGCCACAGTTAGGTTAAGCGATAAACTGGTACAGCCACAGTTAGGTTAAGCGATAAACTGGTACAGCC
>NW_026062934.1:20000-27500 GCF_023897955.1 Schistocerca gregaria | reverse complement strand
CGTCAGAATCGCTACGGACCTCCATCAGGGTTTCCCCTGACTTCGTCCTGGCCAGGCATAGTTCACCATCTTTCGGGTCCCAACGTGTACGCTCTAGGTGCGCCTCACCTCGCAATGAGGACGAGACGCCCCGGGAGTGCGGAGGCCGCCGCCCCGTGAAGGGCGGGGAAGCCCCATCCTCCCTCGGCCCGCGCAAGGCGAGACCTTCACTTTCATTACGCCTTTAGGTTTCGTACAGCCCAATGACTCGCGCACATGTTAGACTCCTTGGTCCGTGTTTCAAGACGGGTCGTGAAATTGTCCAAAGCTGAAGCGCCGCTGACGGGAGCGATTATTCCGCCCGAGAGCATCCCGAGCCAACAGCGGCGCGGGTCCGGGGCCGGGCCAGGTAGGTCCGTCATCCGGGAAGAACCGCGCGCGCTTGCCGGGAGCCCGAGCGCCCAAAGGGGCGAATCGACTCCTCCAGATATACCGCCGAGCAGCCAGCCAGGACACCGGGGCTCTGCCCAACAGACGCGAACCGAGGCCCGCGGAAGGACAGGCTGCGCACCCGGGCCGTAGGCCGGCACCCAGCGGGTCGCGACGTCCTACTAGGGGAGAAGTGCGGCCCACCGCACACCGGAACGGCCCCACCCCGCGGCGAGTGGAAAGGCAACCGGACACGACCCCGCCGCGGATTGCTCCGCGCGGGCGGCCGGCCCCATCTGCCGAGGGCGGGGGCCAGTGGCCGGATGGGCGTGAATCTCACCCGTTCGACCTTTCGGACTTCTCACGTTTACCCCAGAACGGTTTCACGTACTTTTGAACTCTCTCTTCAAAGTTCTTTTCAACTTTCCCTCACGGTACTTGTTCGCTATCGGTCTCGTGGTCATATTTAGTCTCAGATGGAGTTTACCACCCACTTGGAGCTGCACTCTCAAGCAACCCGACTCGAAGGAGAGGTCCCGCCGACGCTCGCACCGGCCGCTACGGGCCTGGCACCCTCTACGGGCCGTGGCCTCATTCAAGTTGGACTTGGGCTCGGCGCGAGGCGTCGGGGTAGTGGACCCTCCCAAACACCACATGCCACGACAGGCGGCAGCCTGCGGGGTTCGGTGCTGGACTCTTCCCTGTTCGCTCGCCGCTACTGGGGGAATCCTTGTTAGTTTCTTTTCCTCCGCTTAGTAATATGCTTAAATTCAGCGGGTAGTCTCGCCTGCTCTGAGGTCGTTGTACGAGGTGTCGCACGCCACACCGCCAGCCGGCTGTGCACGCTACCGAGAAAGTACCGGTATGCGAACCGCCAGGCGACGGGCGCGCATCGCACGTTTAAGGAGACGCGGCCGGCCACACAGGCGACCACGACACTCCCACGTCTCCGAAGCGGGACAAACGCCGCGCGCTTCAGTATACGTAGCCGACCCTCAGCCAGACGTGGCCCGGGAACGGAATCCATGGACCGCAATGTGCGTTCGAAACGTCGATGTTCATGTGTCCTGCAGTTCACATGTCGACGCGCAATTTGCTGCGTTCTTCATCGACCCACGAGCCGAGTGATCCACCGTCCTGGGTGATCTTTTCCTTTTCAGTCTCCCACTGTCTCTTTCAAGACAGTAGCATTTGCGGGACTGAGGCGTCTGACGGCCCCTGTTCCACTATTTTTTTTGTGTCCAACGGCCTCACAGCCGATGGGCGTCGTACGGCTCCACACCGGAGCGGACAGGCACTCGGGCGAACGTCATTCAAAACCGGCGCCAGGCGCCAGGTACCGCAGGCCAGCCGCTCCAGAGCTTCAGCGCTCGTACCACACAACAACAACACTTCCGCTAGTTTTGAGAGGCACGCGTGGTTCCGCACGCGGCGCACGGCCACTGCCGTACAGGTAGCGTGTTGCGCGACACGACACGCACATCGAAAGACATGCAGTCTAGTCGGTAATGATCCTTCCGCAGGTTCACCTACGGAAACCTTGTTACGACTTTTACTTCCTCTAAATGATCAAGTTTGGTCATCTTTCCGGTAGCATCGGCAACGACAGAGTCGATGCCGCGTACCAGTCCGAAGACCTCACTAAATCATTCAATCGGTAGTAGCGACGGGCGGTGTGTACAAAGGGCAGGGACGTAATCAACGCGAGCTTATGACTCGCGCTTACTGGGAATTCCTCGTTCATGGGGAACAATTGCAAGCCCCAATCCCTAGCACGAAGGAGGTTCAGCGGGTTACCCCGACCTTTCGGCCTAGGAAGACACGCTGATTCCTTCAGTGTAGCGCGCGTGCGGCCCAGAACATCTAAGGGCATCACAGACCTGTTATTGCTCAATCTCGTGCGGCTAGAAGCCGCCTGTCCCTCTAAGAAGAAAAGTAATCGCTGACAGCACGAAGGATGTCACGCGACTAGTTAGCAGGCTAGAGTCTCGTTCGTTATCGGAATTAACCAGACAAATCGCTCCACCAACTAAGAACGGCCATGCACCACCACCCACCGAATCAAGAAAGAGCTATCAATCTGTCTATCCTTCCGGTGTCCGGGCCTGGTGAGGTTTCCCGTGTTGAGTCAAATTAAGCCGCAGGCTCCACTCCTGGTGGTGCCCTTCCGTCAATTCCTTTAAGTTTCAGCTTTGCAACCATACTTCCCCCGGAACCCAAAAGCTTTGGTTTCCCGGAGGCTGCCCGCCGAGTCATCGGAGGAACTGCGGCGGATCGCTGGCTGGCATCGTTTATGGTTAGAACTAGGGCGGTATCTGATCGCCTTCGAACCTCTAACTTTCGTTCTTGATTAATGAAAACATACTTGGCAAATGCTTTCGCTTCTGTTCGTCTTGCGACGATCCAAGAATTTCACCTCTAACGTCGCAATACGAATGCCCCCGCCTGTCCCTATTAATCATTACCTCGGGTTCCGAAAACCAACAAAATAGAACCGAGGTCCTATTCCATTATTCCATGCACACAGTATTCAGGCGGGCTTGCCTGCTTTAAGCACTCTAATTTGTTCAAAGTAAACGTGCCGGCCCACCGAGACACTCAACAAAGAGCACCCTGGTAGGATTTAAACGGGGTCCGCCTCGGGACGCGAAAGCACCCCTTCGGCTCGCCCCACCGGCAGGACGTCCCACGATACATGCCAGTTAAACACCGACGGGCGGTGAACCAACAGCGTGGGACACAAATCCAACTACGAGCTTTTTAACCGCAACAACTTTAATATACGCTATTGGAGCTGGAATTACCGCGGCTGCTGGCACCAGACTTGCCCTCCAATAGATACTCGTTAAAGGATTTAAAGTGTACTCATTCCGATTACGGGGCCTCGGATGAGTCCCGTATCGTTATTTTTCGTCACTACCTCCCCGTGCCGGGAGTGGGTAATTTGCGCGCCTGCTGCCTTCCTTGGATGTGGTAGCCGTTTCTCAGGCTCCCTCTCCGGAATCGAACCCTGATTCCCCGTTACCCGTTACAACCATGGTAGGCGCAGAACCTACCATCGACAGTTGATAAGGCAGACATTTGAAAGATGCGTCGCCGGTACGAGGACCGTGCGATCAGCCCAAAGTTATTCAGAGTCACCAAGGCAAACGGACCAGACAAGCCAATCCGATTGGTTTTGATCTAATAAAAGCGTCCCTTCCATCTCTGGTCGGGACTCTGTTTGCATGTATTAGCTCTAGAATTACCACAGTTATCCAAGTAACGTGGGTACGATCTAAGGAACCATAACTGATTTAATGAGCCATTCGCGGTTTCACCTTAATGCGGCTTGTACTGAGACATGCATGGCTTAATCTTTGAGACAAGCATATGACTACTGGCAGGATCAACCAGGGAGCTGCGTCAACTAGAGCTGAGCAGCCGGCCGCCCGGGAGTGTGTCCCGGGGGCCCGCGCGAACACGCAAGCGTCCGCTCAATTATTCTGCAAACAGGAGGAGGCCGAGCTCCCCCTGCACGATACACCTCGAAACCCTCTCAGGTCCCGGCGGCGCGCAGCGCCGTCCTAGGTACTTGGTCGGTTTCGAGAGAGGCGCAATCGCCCGGAGTTAGGCGAGTAGACGGTTTTAGTGCGAACACCCTTGCTCCCAACTGAGCTTGCCGCTGCCGACAGAATCTGTCTCGCGTGTGTCGTGGCATTGCCGGCGGGAGACAACACGCGCCACCTATGGTGACCGGCAGCTCCAACGCCAGCGCCACACAAGGGCAAAGCCCCACTTGGGTGCAGAAGCGAACTCTCCCAGCACAGCGCACGCGCCAACACGTCCGCACAACTGCGATACAAACCACCTGCGAGAACCGCTGGGGCGACCGAGCAGCAGACGGCGTCGCGGCGCCGAGTGCCAGGCGGCGGCGCATCCTCAACGCACACAGTCCTCAATCAGACCAGCACACTGCAGATGTCCACCGCGCTTCGCACCGGGCTCGGCTGAACCAACTTTGGCCGCCAGGCGCCGCGTGCAGGGTGCGCCGCAGCGTAGCTGCGCCGCCTGCCGGGCCCGTCGGCTGGCGCTCCTGCCACTCGGCGCCCCCCACCAGCCGCCTGTTGCGCGTGCGCCCACGCAGCGCGCGGCCAACACGCCGGGCGGCCCCCCTTCACCGGCCGGGAACAGTCCCACCAAGCCACCGCCGCGTATCGCTTCATACCCACATGGGCCTAGTCACGCGTGTGGATGTGGCGGGTACCGCTGAAACAACCGGTTAATAGCTGTACCGATCGTCGCCATCACAGATTCACCTCCAGCGTGAACAACCGCTCAACAACGGATTTCCAGTTCATTTGCGTATCTTGGGCAGTAAACGTAGATGTCCACCTACATTTGCGAATTCAACAATTCTTGCATGCCAGGATGTCATGTGTCACGACACGCTACATCAGACCACATACACACTGCGACATGTGCAGAAGAGAACACGTGGAAGGTGGCCCGCGCACGTATGCGATGTACCTTCCGCGATCCACTGTCAACCGGCATCTGCGGCATGTCCCAGATATGGAACGCGGTCCACCAGGGTAGCACTTTGTGTGAGGCAATACGACAAAGTCGGAATACACGCGTCACTACATCAGACGGCTCACGCTGACCTGACCTGACCTGACTCACCGCACCACCACCCCCAGCGACCCAGGGTGACATACAATGCGTTCGTACGTTCCTCCCACACGCCTCTACGGCGTACCACAGTGCAACCTAGCTGTTATTGGGAGACGAGACAAGTAGCATCAAGCACAACATATGGAAATTGAGATTCGACACCGTTGGGCACAGCCAGCGTACGGTCACACGTATCACACTACTTCACTCTGTACGTAACGACCGATGATCGGTACAGCGTGTGGGTTACGCGTACGACATCAGCGGACAATGGACACAGACCATACCACGACGTACACTGAGGGCGTCGACATCTGAATGCAACTGAACAGCTGCGAGGCTCATTTAACACTCAAACGCCAGACCGACCAGCTTGAGAGGACAGAGACACAAAGAGGGGGACAGAGGGGGACAGAGGGGGGGGAGGGGGGGGGTCGGCGATATAGTCCTATTGCAGTACAATTGACAGTGGATAGCAGGAATATGTGGAAAGTAAGCAACACTCGCAAGACATCTACATGAGGATAACAACGACACCAGAGATTCCGAGCAGTGAACTATGTTAGGCAAAGGGACAACGTGGGTTAGGTTAAGGGACAACGTGGGTTAGGTTAAGGGACAACGTGGGTTAGGTTAAGGGACAACGTGGGTTAGGTTAAGGGACAACGTGGGTTAGGTTAAGGGACAACGTGGGTTAGGTTAAGGGACAACGTGGGTTAGGTTAAGGGACAACGTGGGTTAGGTTAAGGGACAACGTGGGTTAGGTTAAGGGACAACGTGGGTTAGGTTAAGGGACAACGTGGGTTAGGTTAAGGGACAACGTGGGTTAGGTTAAGGGACAACGTGGGTTAGGTTAAGGGACAACGTGGGTTAGGTTAAGGGACAACGTGGGTTAGGTTAAGGGACAACGTGGGTTAGGTTAAGGGACAACGTGGGTTAGGTTAAGGGACAACGTGGGTTAGGTTAAGGGACAACGTGGGTTAGGTTAAGGGACAACGTGGGTTAGGTTAAGGGACAACGTGGGTTAGGTTAAGGGACAACGTCGGTTAGGTTAAGGGACAACGTCGGTTAGGTTAAGGGACAACGTCGGTTAGGTTAAGGGACAACGTGGGTTAGGTTAAGGGACAACGTGGGTTAGGTTAAGGGACAACGTGGGTTAGGTTAAGGGACAACTTGAGTTAGGTTAAGGGACAACTTGAGTTAGGTTAAGGGACAAATTGAGTTAGGTTAAGGGACAAATTGAGTTAGGTTAAGGGACAACTTGAGTTAGGTTAAGGGACAAATTGAGTTAGGTTAAGGGACAAATTGAGTTAGGTTAAGGGACAACTTGAGTTAGGTTAAGGGACAACTTGAGTTAGGTTAAGGGACAACTTGAGTTAGGTTAAGGGACAACTTGAGTTAGGTTAAGGGACAACTTGAGTTAGGTTAAGGGACAACTTGAGTTAGGTTAAGGGACAACTTGAGTTAGGTTAAGGGACAACTTGAGTTAGGTTAAGGGACAACTTGAGTTAGGTTAAGGGACAACTTGAGTTAGGTTAAGGGACAACTTGAGTTAGGTTAAGGGACAACTTGAGTTAGGTTAAGGGACAACTTGAGTTAGGTTAAGGGACAACTTGAGTTAGGTTAAGGGACAACTTGAGTTAGGTTAAGGGACAACTTGAGTTAGGTTAAGGGACAAATTGAGTTAGGTTAAGGGACAAATTGAGTTAGGTTAAGGGACAACTTGAGTTAGGTTAAGGGACAACTTGAGTTAGGTTAAGGGACAAATTGAGTTAGGTTAAGGGACAACTTGAGTTAGGTTAAGGGACAACTTGAGTTAGGTTAAGGGACAACTTGAGTTAGGTTAAGGGACAACTTGAGTTAGGTTAAGGGACAACTTGAGTTAGGTTAAGGGACAACTTGAGTTAGGTTAAGGGACAACTTGAGTTAGGTTAAGGGACAACTTGAGTTAGGTTAAGGGACAACTTGAGTTAGGTTAAGGGACAAATTGAGTTAGGTTAAGGGACAAATTGAGTTAGGTTAAGGGACAAATTGAGTTAGGTTAAGGGACAAATTGAGTTAGGTTAAGGGACAACTTGAGTTAGGTTAAGGGACAACGTGGGTTAGGTTAAGGGACAAATTGAGTTAGGTTAAGGGACAACTTGAGTTAGGTTAAGGGACAACTTGAGTTAGGTTAAGGGACAACTTGAGTTAGGTTAAGGGACAACTTGAGTTAGGTTAAGGGACAACTTGAGTTAGGTTAAGGGACAACTTGAGTTAGGTTAAGGGACAACTTGAGTTAGGTTAAGGGACAACTTGAGTTAGGTTAAGGGACAACTTGAGTTAGGTTAAGGGACAACTTGAGTTAGGTTAAGGGACAACTTGAGTTAGGTTAAGGGACAACTTGAGTTAGGTTAAGGGACAACTTGAGTTAGGTTAAGGGACAACTTGAGTTAG
>NW_026062934.1:5000-12500 GCF_023897955.1 Schistocerca gregaria | reverse complement strand
CCAACGGCCTCACAGCCGATGGGCGTCGTACGGCTCCACACCGGAGCGGACAGGCACTCGGGCGAACGTCATTCAAAACCGGCGCCAGGCGCCAGGTACCGCAGGCCAGCCGCTCCAGAGCTTCAGCGCTCGTACCACACAACAACAACACTTCCGCTAGTTTTGAGAGGCACGCGTGGTTCCGCACGCGGCGCACGGCCACTGCCGTACAGGTAGCGTGTTGCGCGACACGACACGCACATCGAAAGACATGCAGTCTAGTCGGTAATGATCCTTCCGCAGGTTCACCTACGGAAACCTTGTTACGACTTTTACTTCCTCTAAATGATCAAGTTTGGTCATCTTTCCGGTAGCATCGGCAACGACAGAGTCGATGCCGCGTACCAGTCCGAAGACCTCACTAAATCATTCAATCGGTAGTAGCGACGGGCGGTGTGTACAAAGGGCAGGGACGTAATCAACGCGAGCTTATGACTCGCGCTTACTGGGAATTCCTCGTTCATGGGGAACAATTGCAAGCCCCAATCCCTAGCACGAAGGAGGTTCAGCGGGTTACCCCGACCTTTCGGCCTAGGAAGACACGCTGATTCCTTCAGTGTAGCGCGCGTGCGGCCCAGAACATCTAAGGGCATCACAGACCTGTTATTGCTCAATCTCGTGCGGCTAGAAGCCGCCTGTCCCTCTAAGAAGAAAAGTAATCGCTGACAGCACGAAGGATGTCACGCGACTAGTTAGCAGGCTAGAGTCTCGTTCGTTATCGGAATTAACCAGACAAATCGCTCCACCAACTAAGAACGGCCATGCACCACCACCCACCGAATCAAGAAAGAGCTATCAATCTGTCAATCCTTCCGGTGTCCGGGCCTGGTGAGGTTTCCCGTGTTGAGTCAAATTAAGCCGCAGGCTCCACTCCTGGTGGTGCCCTTCCGTCAATTCCTTTAAGTTTCAGCTTTGCAACCATACTTCCCCCGGAACCCAAAAGCTTTGGTTTCCCGGAGGCTGCCCGCCGAGTCATCGGAGGAACTGCGGCGGATCGCTGGCTGGCATCGTTTATGGTTAGAACTAGGGCGGTATCTGATCGCCTTCGAACCTCTAACTTTCGTTCTTGATTAATGAAAACATACTTGGCAAATGCTTTCGCTTCTGTTCGTCTTGCGACGATCCAAGAATTTCACCTCTAACGTCGCAATACGAATGCCCCCGCCTGTCCCTATTAATCATTACCTCGGGTTCCGAAAACCAACAAAATAGAACCGAGGTCCTATTCCATTATTCCATGCACACAGTATTCAGGCGGGCTTGCCTGCTTTAAGCACTCTAATTTGTTCAAAGTAAACGTGCCGGCCCACCGAGACACTCAACAAAGAGCACCCTGGTAGGATTTAAACGGGGTCCGCCTCGGGACGCGAAAGCACCCCTTCGGCTCGCCCCACCGGCAGGACGTCCCACGATACATGCCAGTTAAACACCGACGGGCGGTGAACCAACAGCGTGGGACACAAATCCAACTACGAGCTTTTTAACCGCAACAACTTTAATATACGCTATTGGAGCTGGAATTACCGCGGCTGCTGGCACCAGACTTGCCCTCCAATAGATACTCGTTAAAGGATTTAAAGTGTACTCATTCCGATTACGGGGCCTCGGATGAGTCCCGTATCGTTATTTTTCGTCACTACCTCCCCGTGCCGGGAGTGGGTAATTTGCGCGCCTGCTGCCTTCCTTGGATGTGGTAGCCGTTTCTCAGGCTCCCTCTCCGGAATCGAACCCTGATTCCCCGTTACCCGTTACAACCATGGTAGGCGCAGAACCTACCATCGACAGTTGATAAGGCAGACATTTGAAAGATGCGTCGCCGGTACGAGGACCGTGCGATCAGCCCAAAGTTATTCAGAGTCACCAAGGCAAACGGACCAGACAAGCCAATCCGATTGGTTTTGATCTAATAAAAGCGTCCCTTCCATCTCTGGTCGGGACTCTGTTTGCATGTATTAGCTCTAGAATTACCACAGTTATCCAAGTAACGTGGGTACGATCTAAGGAACCATAACTGATTTAATGAGCCATTCGCGGTTTCACCTTAATGCGGCTTGTACTGAGACATGCATGGCTTAATCTTTGAGACAAGCATATGACTACTGGCAGGATCAACCAGGGAGCTGCGTCAACTAGAGCTGAGCAGCCGGCCGCCCGGGAGTGTGTCCCGGGGGCCCGCGCGAACACGCAAGCGTCCGCTCAATTATTCTGCAAACAGGAGGAGGCCGAGCTCCCCTGCACGATACACCTCGAAACCCTCTCAGGTCCCGGCGGCGCGCAGCGCCGTCCTAGGTACTTGGTCGGTTTCGAGAGAGGCGCAATCGCCCGGAGTTAGGCGAGTAGACGGTTTTAGTGCGAACACCCTTGCTCCCAACTGAGCTTGCCGCTGCCGACAGAGGCCCGGGAGCGTGCTGTCGTGGCATTGCCGGCGGGAGACAACACGCGCCACCTATGGTGACCGGCAGCTCCAACGCCAGCGCCACACAAGGGCAAAGCCCCACTTGGGTGCAGAAGCGAACTCTCCCAGCACAGCGCACGCGCCAACACGTCCGCACAACTGCGATACAAACCACCTGCGAGAACCGCTGGGGCGACCGAGCAGCAGACGGCGTCGCGGCGCCGAGTGCCAGGCGGCGGCGCATCCTCAACGCACACAGTCCTCAATCAGACCAGCACACTGCAGATGTCCACCGCGCTTCGCACCGGGCTCGGCTGAACCAACTTTGGCCGCCAGGCGCCGCGTGCAGGGTGCGCCGCAGCGTAGCTGCGCCGCCTGCCGGGCCCGTCGGCTGGCGCTCCTGCCACTCGGCGCCCCCCACCAGCCGCCTGTTGCGCGTGCGCCCACGCAGCGCGCGGCCAACACGCCGGGCGGCCCCCCTTCACCGGCCGGGAACAGTCCCACCAAGCCACCGCCGCGTATCGCTTCATACCCACATGGGCCTAGTCACGCGTGTGGATGTGGCGGGTACCGCTGAAACAACCGGTTAATAGCTGTACCGATCGTCGCCATCACAGATTCACCTCCAGCGTGAACAACCGCTCAACAACGGATTTCCAGTTCATTTGCGTATCTTGGGCAGTAAACGTAGATGTCCACCTACATTTGCGAATTCAACAATTCTTGCATGCCAGGATGTCATGTGTCACGACACGCTACATCAGACCACATACACACTGCGACATGTGCAGAAGAGAACACGTGGAAGGTGGCCCGCGCACGTATGCGATGTACCTTCCGCGATCCACTGTCAACCGGCATCTGCGGCATGTCCCAGATATGGAACGCGGTCCACCAGGGTAGCACTTTGTGTGAGGCAATACGACAAAGTCGGAATACACGCGTCACTACATCAGACGGCTCACGCTGACCTGACCTGACCTGACTCACCGCACCACCACCCCCAGCGACCCAGGGTGACATACAATGCGTTCGTACGTTCCTCCCACACGCCTCTACGGCGTACCACAGTGCAACCTAGCTGTTATTGGGAGACGAGACAAGTAGCATCAAGCACAACATATGGAAATTGAGATTCGACACCGTTGGGCACAGCCAGCGTACGGTCACACGTATCACACTACTTCACTCTGTACGTAACGACCGATGATCGGTACAGCGTGTGGGTTACGCGTACGACATCAGCGGACAATGGACACAGACCATACCACGACGTACACTGAGGGCGTCGACATCTGAATGCAACTGAACAGCTGCGAGGCTCATTTAACACTCAAACGCCAGACCGACCAGCTTGAGAGGACAGAGACACAAAGAGGGGGACAGAGGGGGACAGAGGGGGGGGAGGGGGGGGGTCGGCGATATAGTCCTATTGCAGTACAATTGACAGTGGATAGCAGGAATATGTGGAAAGTAAGCAACACTCGCAAGACATCTACATGAGGATAACAACGACACCAGAGATTCCGAGCAGTGAACTATGTTAGGCAAAGGGACAACGTGGGTTAGGTTAAGGGACAACGTGGGTTAGGTTAAGGGACAACGTGGGTTAGGTTAAGGGACAACGTGGGTTAGGTTAAGGGACAACGTGGGTTAGGTTAAGGGACAACGTGGGTTAGGTTAAGGGACAACGTGGGTTAGGTTAAGGGACAACGTGGGTTAGGTTAAGGGACAACGTGGGTTAGGTTAAGGGACAACGTGGGTTAGGTTAAGGGACAACGTGGGTTAGGTTAAGGGACAACGTGGGTTAGGTTAAGGGACAACGTGGGTTAGGTTAAGGGACAACGTGGGTTAGGTTAAGGGACAACGTGGGTTAGGTTAAGGGACAACGTGGGTTAGGTTAAGGGACAACGTGGGTTAGGTTAAGGGACAACGTGGGTTAGGTTAAGGGACAACGTGGGTTAGGTTAAGGGACAACGTGGGTTAGGTTAAGGGACAACGTGGGTTAGGTTAAGGGACAACGTGGGTTAGGTTAAGGGACAACGTCGGTTAGGTTAAGGGACAACGTCGGTTAGGTTAAGGGACAACGTCGGTTAGGTTAAGGGACAACGTCGGTTAGGTTAAGGGACAACGTCGGTTAGGTTAAGGGACAACGTGGGTTAGGTTAAGGGACAACGTGGGTTAGGTTAAGGGACAACTTGAGTTAGGTTAAGGGACAACTTGAGTTAGGTTAAGGGACAAATTGAGTTAGGTTAAGGGACAAATTGAGTTAGGTTAAGGGACAAATTGAGTTAGGTTAAGGGACAACTTGAGTTAGGTTAAGGGACAAATTGAGTTAGGTTAAGGGACAAATTGAGTTAGGTTAAGGGACAACTTGAGTTAGGTTAAGGGACAACTTGAGTTAGGTTAAGGGACAACTTGAGTTAGGTTAAGGGACAACTTGAGTTAGGTTAAGGGACAACTTGAGTTAGGTTAAGGGACAACTTGAGTTAGGTTAAGGGACAACTTGAGTTAGGTTAAGGGACAACTTGAGTTAGGTTAAGGGACAACTTGAGTTAGGTTAAGGGACAACTTGAGTTAGGTTAAGGGACAACTTGAGTTAGGTTAAGGGACAACTTGAGTTAGGTTAAGGGACAACTTGAGTTAGGTTAAGGGACAACTTGAGTTAGGTTAAGGGACAAATTGAGTTAGGTTAAGGGACAAATTGAGTTAGGTTAAGGGACAACTTGAGTTAGGTTAAGGGACAACTTGAGTTAGGTTAAGGGACAAATTGAGTTAGGTTAAGGGACAACTTGAGTTAGGTTAAGGGACAACTTGAGTTAGGTTAAGGGACAACTTGAGTTAGGTTAAGGGACAACTTGAGTTAGGTTAAGGGACAACTTGAGTTAGGTTAAGGGACAACTTGAGTTAGGTTAAGGGACAACTTGAGTTAGGTTAAGGGACAACTTGAGTTAGGTTAAGGGACAACTTGAGTTAGGTTAAGGGACAAATTGAGTTAGGTTAAGGGACAAATTGAGTTAGGTTAAGGGACAAATTGAGTTAGGTTAAGGGACAAATTGAGTTAGGTTAAGGGACAACTTGAGTTAGGTTAAGGGACAACGTGGGTTAGGTTAAGGGACAAATTGAGTTAGGTTAAGGGACAACTTGAGTTAGGTTAAGGGACAACTTGAGTTAGGTTAAGGGACAACTTGAGTTAGGTTAAGGGACAACTTGAGTTAGGTTAAGGGACAACTTGAGTTAGGTTAAGGGACAACTTGAGTTAGGTTAAGGGACAACTTGAGTTAGGTTAAGGGACAACTTGAGTTAGGTTAAGGGACAACTTGAGTTAGGTTAAGGGACAACTTGAGTTAGGTTAAGGGACAACTTGAGTTAGGTTAAGGGACAACTTGAGTTAGGTTAAGGGACAACTTGAGTTAGGTTAAGGGACAACTTGAGTTAGGTTAAGGGACAACTTGAGTTAGGTTAAGGGACAACTTGAGTTAGGTTAAGGGACAACTTGAGTTAGGTTAAGGGACAAATTGAGTTAGGTTAAGGGACAAATTGAGTTAGGTTAAGGGACAAATTGAGTTAGGTTAAGGGACAAATTGAGTTAGGTTAAGGGACAAATTGAGTTAGGTTAAGGGACAAATTGAGTTAGGTTAAGGACAAATTGAGTTAGGTTAAGGGACAAATTGAGTTAGGTTAAGGGACAAATTGAGTTAGGTTAAGGGACAAATTGAGTTAGGTTAAGGGACAAATTGAGTTAGGTTAAGGGACAAATTGAGTTAGGTTAAGGGACAAATTGAGTTAGGTTAAGGGACAAATTGAGTTAGGTTAAGCGATAATCTGGTACAGCCACAGTTAGGTTAAGCGATAATCTGGTACAGCCACAGTTAGGTTAAGCGATAATCTGGTACAGCCACAGTTAGGTTAAGCGATAATCTGGTACAGCCACAGTTAGGTTAAGCGATAATCTGGTACAGCCACAGTTAGGTTAAGCGATAAACTGGTACAGCCACAGTTAGGTTAAGCGATAAACTGGTACAGCCACAGTTAGGTTAAGCGATAAACTGGTACAGCCACAGTTAGGTTAAGCGATAAACTGGTACAGCCACAGTTAGGTTAAGCGATAAACTGGTACAGCCACAGTTAGGTTAAGCGATAAACTGGTACAGCCACAGTTAGGTTAAGCGATAAACTGGTACAGCCACAGTTAGGTTAAGCGATAAACTGGTACAGCCACAGTTAGGTTAAGCGATAAACTGGTACAGCCACAGTTAGGTTAAGCGATAAACTGGTACAGCCACAGTTAGGTTAAGCGATAAACTGGTACAGCCACAGTTAGGTTAAGCGATAAACTGGTACAGCCACAGTTAGGTTAAGCGATAAACTGGTACAGCCACAGTTAGGTTAAGCGATAAACTGGTACAGCCACAGTTAGGTTAAGCGATAAACTGGTACAGCCACAGTTAGGTTAAGCGATAAACTGGTACAGCCACAGTTAGGTTAAGCGATAAACTGGTACAGCCACAGTTAGGTTAAGCGATAAACTGGTACAGCCACAGTTAGGTTAAGCGATAAACTGGTACAGCCACAGTTAGGTTAAGCGATAAAGTTGGTTAAATTTGGTATTGTGTGGGAAGGGGGCAGAGAGAGAGGGGGGGGGGGGTGGATAGTGGTGGCAGTACACGGATGCCTGAGTCACCGTCAGATACGTCACGTCGGTTCGATGCTTGTAGCAAGAGGCTGGCGGATGTGTGTCTCTCACTTCTGCAATTTTTCATGTGGTATAACACGAGGGCGGGGGATGATATTTGGTGCCCCTCTGTGTAGGATGTGTGTTGGTGGTGTTGATTTATCTGAGCAATGGTAGTTGTCGGAGGAGTGGGGTATTGTGCTTTTATAGGTGGACCTACTGCTCTGGTTATCATAGTGTCGACGGTGCAATGTGGCAGAGAGGATGCACTCGACATTGTCGCATTCCAGATGTTTACGTATTGTGTGTCTCCGTTGCAGGCCGAGAGTGGTGCATGTTCGAGTGTCTGGCTGACGTGCGATTCACGTTGTGTGCCCAGTCTTACAGCACG
>NW_026062933.1:12500-18230 GCF_023897955.1 Schistocerca gregaria | reverse complement strand
TACACACGCGAGACAGATCTCGCAGTCGTAAGTTGCAATCCACCCCTATATCTTGCGCCTCATGAAGAGTTATATCAAGTATGCCAAATTCCCGCTGTCCCTATACATGCAGTAAGTTCGTCGTGGGCGCTGGCCGGCAGGCCGCGAGACGTGACGCCCGGCGGCAAAGAGTGCTCCTCTGAGGATATAGATGTTCCGTTCCGCCGCACAATGGTGACGGTGACCGCTGCCTGCGGTGGCAACGCTGGGCACAGTCGATACTCGCCGTGTGGTGGAAGGTAAACATTATGCGGTACATCAGTACTTTCCTAATAGTTCGGTCGTCTCACGGCACTGCTTAGTAAATGATGCAAGGCCAAATATAGATGATTTATGCGAATGTCCCTATACGTGCTGTAAGACTGGGCACACAACGTGAATCGCACGTCAGCCAGACACTCGAACATGCACCACTCTCGGCCTGCAACGGAGACACACAATACGTAAACATCTGGAATGCGACAATGTCGAGTGCATCCTCTCTGCCACATTGCACCGTCGACACTATGATAACCAGAGCAGTAGGTCCACCTATAAAAGCACAATACCCCACTCCTCCGACAACTACCATTGCTCAGATAAATCAACACCACCAACACACATCCTACACAGAGGGGCACCAAATATCATCCCCCGCCCTCGTGTTATACCACATGAAAAATTGCAGAAGTGAGAGACACACATCCGCCAGCCTCTTGCTACAAGCATCGAACCGACGTGACGTATCTGACGGTGACTCAGGCATCCGTGTACTGCCACCACTATCCACCCCCCCCCCCCTCTCTCTCTGCCCCCTTCCCACACAATACCAAATTTAACCAACTTTATCGCTTAACCTAACTGTGGCTGTACCAGTTTATCGCTTAACCTAACTGTGGCTGTACCAGTTTATCGCTTAACCTAACTGTGGCTGTACCAGTTTATCGCTTAACCTAACTGTGGCTGTACCAGTTTATCGCTTAACCTAACTGTGGCTGTACCAGTTTATCGCTTAACCTAACTGTGGCTGTACCAGTTTATCGCTTAACCTAACTGTGGCTGTACCAGTTTATCGCTTAACCTAACTGTGGCTGTACCAGTTTATCGCTTAACCTAACTGTGGCTGTACCAGATTATCGCTTAACCTAACTGTGGCTGTACCAGATTATCGCTTAACCTAACTGTGGCTTGTACCAGATTATAGCTTAACCTAACTCAATTTGTCCCTTAACCTAACTCAATTTGTCCCTTAACCTAACTCAATTTGTCCCTTAACCTAACTCAATTTGTCCCTTAACCTAACTCAATTTGTCCCTTAACCTAACTCAATTTGTCCCTTAACCTAACTCAATTTGTCCCTTAACTAACTCAATTTGTCCCTTAACCTAACTCAATTTGTCCCTTAACCTAACTCAATTTGTCCCTTAACCTAACTCAATTTGTCCCTTAACCTAACTCAATTTGTCCCTTAACCTAACTCAATTTGTCCCTTAACCTAACTCAATTTGTCCCTTAACCTAACTCAATTTGTCCCTTAACCTAACTCAATTTGTCCCTTAACCTAACTCAATTTGTCCCCTTAACCTAACTCAATTTGTCCCTTAACCTAACTCAAGTTGTCCCTTAACCTAACTCAAGTTGTCCCTTAACCTAACTCAAGTTGTCCCTTAACCTAACTCAAGTTGTCCCTTAACCTAACTCAAGTTGTCCCTTAACCTAACTCAAGTTGTCCCTTAACCTAACTCAAGTTGTCCCTTAACCTAACTCAAGTTGTCCCTTAACCTAACTCAAGTTGTCCCTTAACCTAACTCAAGTTGTCCCTTAACCTAACTCAAGTTGTCCCTTAACCTAACTCAAGTTGTCCCTTAACCTAACTCAAGTTGTCCCTTAACCTAACTCAAGTTGTCCCTTAACCTAACTCAAGTTGTCCCTTAACCTAACTCAAGTTGTCCCTTAACCTAACTCAAGTTGTCCCTTAACCTAACTCAAGTTGTCCCTTAACCTAACTCAAGTTGTCCCCTTAACCTAACTCAAGTTGTCCCTTAACCTAACTCAAGTTGTCCCTTAACCTAACTCAAGTTGTCCCTTAACCTAACTCAAGTTGTCCCTTAACCTAACTCAAGTTGTCCCTTAACCTAACTCAAGTTGTCCCTTAACCTAACTCAAGTTGTCCCTTAACCTAACTCAAGTTGTCCCTTAACCTAACTCAAGTTGTCCCTTAACCTAACTCAAGTTGTCCCTTAACCTAACTCAAGTTGTCCCTTAACCTAACTCAAGTTGTCCCTTAACCTAACTCAAGTTGTCCCTTAACCTAACTCAATTTGTCCCTTAACCTAACCCACGTTGTCCCTTAACCTAACTCAAGTTGTCCCTTAACCTAACTCAAGTTGTCCCTTAACCTAACTCAAGTTGTCCCTTAACCTAACTCAAGTTGTCCCTTAACCTAACTCAAGTTGTCCCTTAACCTAACTCAAGTTGTCCCTTAACCTAACTCAAGTTGTCCCTTAACCTAACTCAAGTTGTCCCTTAACCTAACTCAAGTTGTCCCTTAACCTAACTCAAGTTGTCCCTTAACCTAACTCAAGTTGTCCCTTAACCTAACTCAAGTTGTCCCTTAACCTAACTCAAGTTGTCCCTTAACCTAACTCAAGTTGTCCCTTAACCTAACTCAAGTTGTCCCTTAACCTAACTCAAGTTGTCCCTTAACCTAACTCAAGTTGTCCCTTAACCTAACTCAAGTTGTCCCTTAACCTAACTCAAGTTGTCCCTTAACCTAACTCAAGTTGTCCCTTAACCTAACTCAATTTGTCCCTTAACCTAACTCAATTTGTCCCTTAACCTAACTCAATTTGTCCCTTAACCTAACTCAATTTGTCCCTTAACCTAACTCAATTTGTCCCTTAACCTAACTCAATTTGTCCCTTAACCTAACTCAATTTGTCCCTTAACCTAACTCAATTTGTCCCTTAACCTAACTCAATTTGTCCCTTAACCTAACTCAATTTGTCCCTTAACCTAACTCAATTTGTCCCTTAACCTAACTCAATTTGTCCCTTAACCTAACTCAATTTGTCCCTTAACCTAACTCAAGTTGTCCCTTAACCTAACTCAAGTTGTCCCTTAACCTAACTCAATTTGTCCCTTAACCTAACTCAATTTGTCCCTTAACCTAACTCAAGTTGTCCCTTAACCTAACTCAAGTTGTCCCTTAACCTAACTCAAGTTGTCCCTTAACCTAACTCAAGTTGTCCCTTAACCTAACCGACGTTGTCCCTTAACCTAACCGACGTTGTCCCTTAACCTAACCGACGTTGTCCCTTAACCTAAACCCACGTTGTCCCTTAACCTAACCCACGTTGTCCCTTAACCTAACCCACGTTGTCCCTTAACCTAACCCACGTTGTCCCTTAACCTAACCCACGTTGTCCCTTACCTAACCCACGTTGTCCCTTAACCTAACCCACGTTGTCCCTTAACCTAACCCACGTTGTCCCTTAACCTAACCCACGTTGTCCCTTAACCTAACCACGTTGTCCCTTAACCTAACCCACGTTGTCCTTAACCTAACCCACGTTGTCCCTTAACCTAACCCACGTTGTCCCTTAACCTAACCCACGTTGTCCCTTAACCTAACCCACGTTGTCCCTTAACCTAACCCACGTTGTCCCTTAACCTAACCCACGTTGTCCCTTAACCTAACCCACGTTGTCCCTTAACCTAACCCACGTTGTCCCTTAACCTAACCCCACGTTGTCCCTTAACCTAACCCACGTTGTCCCTTAACCTAACCCACGTTGTCCCTTAACCTAACCCACGTTGTCCCTTAAACCTAACCCACGTTGTCCCCTTAACCTAACCCACGTTGTCCCTTAACCTAACCCACGTTGTCCCTTAACCTAACCCACGTTGTCCCTTAACCTAACCCACGTTGTCCCTTTGCCTAACATAGTTCACTGCTCGGAATCTCTGGTGTCGTTGTTATCCTCATGTAGATGTCTTGCGAGTGTTGCTTACTTTCCACATATTCCTGCTATCCACTGTCAATTGTACTGCAATAGGACTATATCGCCGACCCCCCCCCTCCCCCCCCCTCTGTCCCCCTCTGTCCCCCTCTTTGTGTCTCTGTCCTCTCAAGCTGGTCGGTCTGGCGTTTGAGTGTTAAATGAGCCTCGCAGCTGTTCAGTTGCATTCAGATGTCGACGCCCTCAGTGTACGTCGTGGTATGGTCTGTGTCCATTGTCCGCTGATGTCGTACGCGTAACCCACACGCTGTACCGATCATCGGTCGTTACGTACAGAGTGAAGTAGTGTGATACGTGTGACCGTACGCTGGCTGTGCCCAACGGGTGTCGAATCTCAATTTCCATATGTTGTGCTTGATGCTACTTGTCTCGTCTCCCAATAACAGCTAGGTTGCACTGTGGTACGCCGTAGAGGCGTGTGGGAGGAACGTACGAACGCATTGTATGTCACCCTGGGTCGCTGGGGGTGGTGGTGCGGTGAGTCAGGTCAGGTCAGGTCAGCGTGAGCCGTCTGATGTAGTGACGCGTGTATTCCGACTTTGTCGTATTGCCTCACACAAAGTGCTACCCTGGTGGGACCGCGTTCCATATCTGGGACATGCCGCAGATGCCGGTTGACAGTGGATCGCGGAAGGTACATCGCATACGTGCGCGGGCCACCTTCCACGTGTTCTCTTCTGCACATGTCGCAGTGTGTATGTGGTCTGATGTAGCGTGTCGTGACACATGACATCCTGGCATGCAAGAATTGTTGAATTCGCAAATGTAGGTGGACATCTACGTTTACTGCCCAAGATACGCAAATGAACTGGAAATCCGTTGTTGAGCGGTTGTTCACGCTGGAGGTGAATCTGTGATGGCGACGATCGGTACAGCTATTAACCGGTTGTTTCAGCGGTACCCGCCACATCCACACGCGTGACTAGGCCCATGTGGGTATGAAGCGATACGCGGCGGTGGCTTGGTGGGACTGTTCCGGCCGTGAAGGGGGGCCGCCCGGCGTGTTGGCCGCGCGCTGCGTGGGCGCACGCGCAACAGGCGGCTGGTGGGGGGCGCCGGAGTGGCAGGAGCGCCAGCCGACGGGCCCGGCAGGCGGCGCAGCTACGCTGCGGCGCACCCTGCACGCGGCGCCTGGCGGCCAAAGTTGGTTCAGCCGAGCCCGGTGCGAAGCGCGGTGGACATCTGCAGTGTGCTGGTCTGATTGAGGACTGTGTGCGTTGAGGATGCGCCGCCGCCTGGCACTCGGCGCCGCGACGCCGTCTGCTGCTCGGTCGCCCCAGCGGTTCTCGCAGGTGGTTTGTATCGCAGTTGTGCGGACGTGTTGGCGCGTGCGCTGTGCTGGGAGAGTTCGCTTCTGCACCCAAGTGGGGCTTTGCCCTTGTGTGGCGCTGGCGTTGGAGCTGCCGGTCACCATAGGTGGCGCGTGTTGTCTCCCGCCGGCAATGCCACGACAGCACGCTCCCGGGCCTCTGTCGGCAGCGGCAAGCTCAGTTGGGGAGCAAGGGTGTTCGCACTAAAACCGTCTACTCGCCTAACTCCGGGCGATTGCGCCTCTCTCGAAACCGACCAAGTACCTAGGACGGCGCTGCGCGCCGCCGGGACCTGAGAGGGTTTCGAGGTGTATCGTGCAGGGGAGCTCGGCCTCCTCCTGTTTGCAGAATAATTGAGCGGACGCTTGCGTGTTCGCGCG
>NW_026062933.1:0-5000 GCF_023897955.1 Schistocerca gregaria | reverse complement strand
CGACATGACGTGGTGCAACGACGGTACCGCCACCTGGGGGAGGCCACGCGGACTAAGCCATGTATGGGGCCCACAGTGCTCATTTGCCGAGCCCACCCACACAAAACCTGCACCCCCCTCCAGCGCAGGAGCCGCAACCCGGGTGCGTGCAGGAGCCGCAACCCGGGTGCGTACGCCGCACCAAGTGCTCCACCCGCGACCGTACGTGCCCCGCCGAAATCGCAACTCCGGCGGATGAACGGCGGACTTTTCTCGCAGTCGTAAGTTGCAATCCACCCCTATATCTTGCGTCTCATGAAGAGTTATATCAAGTATGCCAAATTCCCGCTGTCCCTATACATGCAGTAAGTTCGTCATGGGCGCTGGCCGGCAGGCCGCGAGACCTGACGCCCGGCGGCAAAGAGTGCTCCTCTGAGGATATAGATGTTCCGTTCCGCCGCACAATGGTGACGGTGACCGCTGCCTGCGGTGGCAACGCTGGGCACAGTCGATACTCGCCGTGTGGTGGAAGGTAAACATTATGCGGTACATCAGTACTTTCCTAATAGTTCGGTCGTCTCACGGCACTGCTTAGTAAATGATGCAAGGCCACATATAGATGATTTATGCGAATGTCCCTATACGTGCTGTAAGACTGGGCACACAACGTGAATCGCACGTCAGCCAGACACTCGAACATGCACTACTCTCGGCCTGCAACGGAGACACACAATACGTAAACATCTGGAATGCGACAATGTCGAGTGCACCCTCTCTGCCACATTGCACCGTCGACACTATGATAACCAGACCAGTAGGTCCACCTATAAAAGCACAATACCACACTCCTCCGACAACTACCATTGCTCAGATAAACCAACACCACCAACACACATCCTACACAGAGGGGCACCAAATATCACCACCCGCCCTCGTGTTATACCACATGAAAAATTGCAGAAGTGAGAGACACAGACCCGCCAGCCTCTTGCTACAAGCATCGAACCGACGTGACGTATCTGACGGTGACTCAGGCATCCGCGTACTGCCACCACTATCCACCCCCCCCCCTCTCTGCCCCCTTCCCACACAATACCAAATTTAACCAACTTTATCGCTTAACCTAACTGTGGTTTTACCAGATTATCGCTTAACCTAACTGTGGTTTTACCAGATTATCGCTTAACCTAACTGTGGCTGTACCAGATTATCGCTTAACCTAACTGTGGCTGTACCAGATTATCGCTTAACCTAACTGTGGCTGTACCAGATTATCGCTTAACCTAACTGTGGCTGTACCAGATTATCGCTTAACCTAACTGTGGCTGTACCAGATTATCGCTTAACCTAACTGTGGCTGTACCAGATTATCGCTTAACCTAACTGTGGCTGTACCAGATTATCGCTTAACCTAACTGTGGTTGTACCAGATTATCCCTTAACCTAACTCAATTTGTCCCTTAACCTAACTCAATTTGTCCCTTAACCTAACTCAATTTGTCCCTTAACCTAACTCAATTTGTCCCTTAACCTAACTCAATTTGTCCCTTAACCTAACTCAATTTGTCCCTTAACCTAACTCAATTTGTCCCTTAACCTAACTCAATTTGTCCCTTAACCTAACTCAATTTGTCCCTTAACCTAACTCAATTTGTCCCTTAACCTAACTCAATTTGTCCCTTAACCTAACTCAATTTGTCCCTTAACCTAACTCAATTTGTCCCTTAACCTAACCCACGTTGTCCCTTAACCTAACTCAATTTGTCCCTTAACCTAACTCAATTTGTCCATCACGCGATCTAGTGTTAACCTAACTCAAGTTGTCCCTTAACCTAACTCAAGTTGTCCCTTAACCTAACTCAAGTTGTCCCTTAACCTAACTCAAGTTGTCCCTTAACCTAACTCAAGTTGTCCCTTAACCTAACTCAAGTTGTCCCTTAACCTAACTCAAGTTGTCCCTTAACCTAACTCAAGTTGTCCCTTAACCTAACTCAAGTTGTCCCTTAACCTAACTCAAGTTGTCCCTTAACCTAACTCAAGTTGTCCCTTAACCTAACTCAAGTTGTCCCTTAACCTAACTCAAGTTGTCCCTTAACCTAACTCAAGTTGTCCCTTAACCTAACTCAAGTTGTCCCTTAACCTAACTCAAGTTGTCCCTTAACCTAACTCAAGTTGTCCCTTAACCTAACTCAGTTGTCCCTTAACCTAACTCAAGTTGTCCCCTTAACCTAACTCAAGTTGTCCCTTATACCTAACTCAAGTTGTCCCTTAACCTAACTCAAGTTGTCCCTTAACCTAACTCAAGTTGTCCCTTAACCTAACTCAAGTTGTCCCTTAACCTAACTCAAGTTGTCCCTTAACCTAACTCAAGTTGTCCCTTAACCTAACTCAAGTTGTCCCTTAACCTAACTCAAGTTGTCCCTTAACCTAACTCAAGTTGTCCCTTAACCTAACTCAAGTTGTCCCTTAACCTAACTCAATTTGTCCCTTAACCTAACCCACGTTGTCCCTTAACCTAACTCAAGTTGTCCCCTTAACCTAACTCAAGTTGTCCCTTAACCTAACTCAAAGTTGTCCCTTAACCTAACTCAAGTTGTCCCTTAACCTAACTCAAGTTGTCCCTTAACCTAACTCAAGTTGTCCCTTAACCTAACTCAAGTTGTCCCTTAACCTAACTCAAGTTGTCCCTTTACCTAACTCAAGTTGTCCCTTAACCTAACTCAAGTTGTCCCTTAACCTAACTCAAGTTGTCCCTTAACCTAACTCAAGTTGTCCCTTAACCTAACTCAAGTTGTCCCTTAACCTAACTCAAGTTGTCCCTTAACCTAACTCAATTTGTCCCTTAACCTAACTCAATTTGTCCTTAACCTAACTCAATTTGTCCCTTAACCTAACTCAATTTGTCCCTTAACCTAACTCAATTTGTCCTTAACCTAACTCAATTTGTCCCTTAACCTAACTCAATTTGTCCCTTAACCTAACTCAATTTGTCCCTTAACCTAACTCAATTTGTCCCTTAACCTAACTCAATTTGTCCCTTAACCTAACTCAATTTGTCCCTTAACCTAACTCAAGTTGTCCCTTAACCTAACTCAAGTTGTCCCTTAACCTAACTCAATTTGTCCCTTAACCTAACCCACGTTGTCCCTTAACCTAACTCAAGTTGTCCCTTAACCTAACTCAAGTTGTCCCTTAACCTAACTCAAGTTGTCCCTTAACCTAACTCAAGTTGTCCCTTAAACCTAACCGACGTTGTCCCTTAACCTAACCGACGTTGTCCCTTAACCTAACCCACGTTGTCCCTTAACCTAACCCACGTTGTCCCTTAACCTAACCCACGTTGTCCCTTAACCTAACCCACGTTGTCCCTTAACCTAACCCACGTTGTCCCTTAACCTAACCCACGTTGTCCCTTAACCTACCCCACGTTGTCCCTTAACCTAACCCACGTTGTCCCTTAACCTAACCCACGTTGTCCCTTACAAACCCACGTTGTTCCCCTTAACCTAACTCAAGTTGTCCCTTAACCTAACTCAATTTGTCCCCTTAACCTAACTCAATTGTCCCTTAACCTAACTCAAGTTGTCCCTTAACCTAACTCAAGTTGTCCCTTAACCTAACTCAAGTTGTCCCTTAACCTAACTCAAGTTGTCCCCTTAACCTAACCGACGTTGTCCCTTAACCTAACCGACGTTGTCCCTTAACCTAACCGACGTTGTCCCTTAACCTAACCCACGTTGTCCCTTAACCTAACCCACGTTGTCCCTTAACCTAACCCCACGTTGTCCCTTAACCTAACCCACGTTGTCCCTTAACCTAACCCACGTTGTCCCTTAACCTAACCCACGTTGTCCCTTAACCTAACCCACGTTGTCCCTTAACCTAACCCACGTTGTCCCTTAACCTAACCCACGTTGTCCCTTAACCTAACCCACGTTGTCCCTTAACCTAACCCACGTTGTCCCTTAACCTAACCCACGTTGTCCCTTAACCTAACCCACGTTGTCCCTTAACCTAACCCACGTTGTCCCTTAACCTAACCCACGTTGTCCCTTAACCTAACCCACGTTGTCCCTTAACCTAACCCACGTTGTCCCTTAACCTAACCCACGTTGTCCCTTAACCTAACCCACGTTGTCCCTTAACCTAACCCACGTTGTCCCTTAACCTAACCCACGTTGTCCCTTAACCTAACCCACGTTGTCCCTTAACCTAACCCACGTTGTCCCTTAACCTAACCCACGTTGTCCCTTAACCTAACCCACGTTGTCCCTTAACCTAACCCACGTTGTCCCTTAACCTAACCCACGTTGTCCCTTAACCTAACCCACGTTGTCCCTTTGCCTAACATAGTTCACTGCTCGGAATCTCTGGTGTCGTTGTTATCCTCATGTAGATGTCTTGCGAGTGTTGCTTACTTTCCACATATTCCTGCTATCCACTGTCAATTGTACTGCAATAGGACTATATCGCCGACCCCCCCCCCTCCCCCCCCCTCTGTCCCCCCTCTGTCCCCCTCTTTGTGTCTCTGTCCTCTCAAGCTGGTCGGTCTGGCGTTTGAGTGTTAAATGAGCCTCGCAGCTGTTCAGCTTGCATTCAGATGTCGACGCCCTCAGTGTACGTCGTGGTATGGTCTGTGTCCATTGTCCGCTGATGTCGTACGCGTAACCCACACGCTGTACCGATCATCGGTCGTTACGTACAGAGTGAAGTAGTGTGATACGTGTGACCGTACGCTGGCTGTGCCCAACGGTGTCGAATCTCAATTTCCATATGTTTGTGCTTGATGCTACTTGTCTCGTCTCCCAATAACAGCTAGGTTGCACTGTGGTACGCCGTAGAGGCGTGTGGGAGGAACGTACGAACGCATTGTATGTCACCCTGGGTCGCTGGGGGTGGTGGTGCGGTGAGTCAGGTCAGGTCAGGTCAGCGTGAGCCGTCTGATGTAGTGACGCGTGTATTCCGACTTTGTCGTATTGCCTCACACAAAGTGCTACCCTGGTGAACACGCGATCTAGTGT
>NW_026062932.1:15000-20883 GCF_023897955.1 Schistocerca gregaria | reverse complement strand
AGTCATCGGACAGATACTGCGGCGGATCGCTGGCTGGCATCGTTTATGGTTAGAACTAGGGCGGTATCTGATCGCCTTCGAACCTCTAACTTTCGTTCTTGATTAATGAAAACATACTTGGCAAATGCTTTCGCTTCTGTTCGTCTTGCGACGATCCAAGAATTTCACCTCTAACGTCGCAATACGAATGCCCCCGCCTGTCCCTATTAATCATTACCTCGGGTTCCGAAAACCAACAAAATAGAACCGAGGTCCTATTCCATTATTCCATGCACACAGTATTCAGGCGGGCTTGCCTGCTTTAAGCACTCTAATTTGTTCAAAGTAAACGTGCCGGCCCACCGAGACACTCAACAAAGAGCACCCTGGTAGGATTTAAACGGGGTCCGCCTCGGGACGCGAAAGCACCCCTTCGGCTCGCCCCACCGGCAGGACGTCCCACGATACATGCCAGTTAAACACCGACGGGCGGTGAACCAACAGCGTGGGACACAAATCCAACTACGAGCTTTTTAACCGCAACAACTTTAATATACGCTATTGGAGCTGGAATTACCGCGGCTGCTGGCACCAGACTTGCCCTCCAATAGATACTCGTTAAAGGATTTAAAGTGTACTCATTCCGATTACGGGGCCTCGGATGAGTCCCGTATCGTTATTTTTCGTCACTACCTCCCCGTGCCGGGAGTGGGTAATTTGCGCGCCTGCTGCCTTCCTTGGATGTGGTAGCCGTTTCTCAGGCTCCCTCTCCGGAATCGAACCCTGATTCCCCGTTACCCGTTACAACCATGGTAGGCGCAGAACCTACCATCGACAGTTGATAAGGCAGACATTTGAAAGATGCGTCGCCGGTACGAGGACCGTGCGATCAGCCCAAAGTTATTCAGAGTCACCAAGGCAAACGGACCAGACAAGCCAATCCGATTGGTTTTGATCTAATAAAAGCGTCCCTTCCATCTCTGGTCGGGACTCTGTTTGCATGTATTAGCTCTAGAATTACCACAGTTATCCAAGTAACGTGGGTACGATCTAAGGAACCATAACTGATTTAATGAGCCATTCGCGGTTTCACCTTAATGCGGCTTGTACTGAGACATGCATGGCTTAATCTTTGAGACAAGCATATGACTACTGGCAGGATCAACCAGGGAGCTGCGTCAACTAGAGCTGAGCAGCCGGCCGCCCGGGAGTGTGTCCCGGGGGCCCGCGCGAACACGCAAGCGTCCGCTCAATTATTCTGCAAACAGGAGGAGGCCGAGCTCCCCTGCACGATACACCTCGAAACCCTCTCAGGTCCCGGCGGCGCGCAGCGCCGTCCTAGGTACTTGGTCGGTTTCGAGAGAGGCGCAATCGCCCGGAGTTAGGCGAGTAGACGGTTTTAGTGCGAACACCCTTGCTCCCAACTGAGCTTGCCGCTGCCGACAGAGGCCCGGGAGCGTGCTGTCGTGGCATTGCCGGCGGGAGACAACACGCGCCACCTATGGTGACCGGCAGCTCCAACGCCAGCGCCACACAAGGGCAAAGCCCCACTTGGGTGCAGAAGCGAACTCTCCCAGCACAGCGCACGCGCCAACACGTCCGCACAACTGCGATACAAACCACCTGCGAGAACCGCTGGGGCGACCGAGCAGCAGACGGCGTCGCGGCGCCGAGTGCCAGGCGGCGGCGCATCCTCAACGCACACAGTCCTCAATCAGACCAGCACACTGCAGATGTCCACCGCGCTTCGCACCGGGCTCGGCTGAACCAACTTTGGCCGCCAGGCGCCGCGTGCAGGGTGCGCCGCAGCGTAGCTGCGCCGCCTGCCGGGCCCGTCGGCTGGCGCTCCTGCCACTCGGCGCCCCCCACCAGCCGCCTGTTGCGCGTGCGCCCACGCAGCGCGCGGCCAACACGCCGGGCGGCCCCCCTTCACCGGCCGGGAACAGTCCCACCAAGCCACCGCCGCGTATCGCTTCATACCCACATGGGCCTAGTCACGCGTGTGGATGTGGCGGGTACCGCTGAAACAACCGGTTAATAGCTGTACCGATCGTCGCCATCACAGATTCACCTCCAGCGTGAACAACCGCTCAACAACGGATTTCCAGTTCATTTGCGTATCTTGGGCAGTAAACGTAGATGTCCACCTACATTTGCGAATTCAACAATTCTTGCATGCCAGGATGTCATGTGTCACGACACGCTACATCAGACCACATACACACTGCGACATGTGCAGAAGAGAACACGTGGAAGGTGGCCCGCGCACGTATGCGATGTACCTTCCGCGATCCACTGTCAACCGGCATCTGCGGCATGTCCCAGATATGGAACGCGGTCCACCAGGGTAGCACTTTGTGTGAGGCAATACGACAAAGTCGGAATACACGCGTCACTACATCAGACGGCTCACGCTGACCTGACCTGACCTGACTCACCGCACCACCACCCCCAGCGACCCAGGGTGACATACAATGCGTTCGTACGTTCCTCCCACACGCCTCTACGGCGTACCACAGTGCAACCTAGCTGTTATTGGGAGACGAGACAAGTAGCATCAAGCACAACATATGGAAATTGAGATTCGACACCGTTGGGCACAGCCAGCGTACGGTCACACGTATCACACTACTTCACTCTGTACGTAACGACCGATGATCGGTACAGCGTGTGGGTTACGCGTACGACATCAGCGGACAATGGACACAGACCATACCACGACGTACACTGAGGGCGTCGACATCTGAATGCAACTGAACAGCTGCGAGGCTCATTTAACACTCAAACGCCAGACCGACCAGCTTGAGAGGACAGAGACACAAAGAGGGGGACAGAGGGGGACAGAGGGGGGGGAGGGGGGGGGGTCGGCGATATAGTCCTATTGCAGTACAATTGACAGTGGATAGCAGGAATATGTGGAAAGTAAGCAACACTCGCAAGACATCTACATGAGGATAACAACGACACCAGAGATTCCGAGCAGTGAACTATGTTAGGCAAAGGGACAACGTGGGTTAGGTTAAGGGACAACGTGGGTTAGGTTAAGGGACAACGTGGGTTAGGTTAAGGGACAACGTGGGTTAGGTTAAGGGACAACGTGGGTTAGGTTAAGGGACAACGTGGGTTAGGTTAAGGGACAACGTGGGTTAGGTTAAGGGACAACGTGGGTTAGGTTAAGGGACAACGTGGGTTAGGTTAAGGGACAACGTGGGTTAGGTTAAGGGACAACGTGGGTTAGGTTAAGGGACAACGTGGGTTAGGTTAAGGGACAACGTGGGTTAGGTTAAGGGACAACGTGGGTTAGGTTAAGGGACAACGTGGGTTAGGTTAAGGGACAACGTGGGTTAGGTTAAGGGACAACGTGGGTTAGGTTAAGGGACAACGTGGGTTAGGTTAAGGGACAACGTGGGTTAGGTTAAGGGACAACGTGGGTTAGGTTAAGGGACAACGTGGGTTAGGTTAAGGGACAACGTGGGTTAGGTTAAGGGACAACGTCGGTTAGGTTAAGGGACAACGTCGGTTAGGTTAAGGGACAACGTCGGTTAGGTTAAGGGACAACGTCGGTTAGGTTAAGGGACAACGTGGGTTAGGTTAAGGGACAACGTGGGTTAGGTTAAGGGACAACTTGAGTTAGGTTAAGGGACAACTTGAGTTAGGTTAAGGGACAAATTGAGTTAGGTTAAGGGACAAATTGAGTTAGGTTAAGGGACAAATTGAGTTAGGTTAAGGGACAAATTGAGTTAGGTTAAGGGACAACTTGAGTTAGGTTAAGGGACAAATTGAGTTAGGTTAAGGGACAAATTGAGTTAGGTTAAGGGACAAATTGAGTTAGGTTAAGGGACAACTTGAGTTAGGTTAAGGGACAACTTGAGTTAGGTTAAGGGACAACTTGAGTTAGGTTAAGGGACAACTTGAGTTAGGTTAAGGGACAACTTGAGTTAGGTTAAGGGACAACTTGAGTTAGGTTAAGGGACAACTTGAGTTAGGTTAAGGGACAACTTGAGTTAGGTTAAGGGACAACTTGAGTTAGGTTAAGGGACAACTTGAGTTAGGTTAAGGGACAACTTGAGTTAGGTTAAGGGACAACTTGAGTTAGGTTAAGGGACAACTTGAGTTAGGTTAAGGGACAACTTGAGTTAGGTTAAGGGACAACTTGAGTTAGGTTAAGGGACAACTTGAGTTAGGTTAAGGGACAACTTGAGTTAGGTTAAGGGACAAATTGAGTTAGGTTAAGGGACAAATTGAGTTAGGTTAAGGGACAACTTGAGTTAGGTTAAGGGACAACTTGAGTTAGGTTAAGGGACAAATTGAGTTAGGTTAAGGGACAACTTGAGTTAGGTTAAGGGACAACTTGAGTTAGGTTAAGGGACAACTTGAGTTAGGTTAAGGGACAACTTGAGTTAGGTTAAGGGACAACTTGAGTTAGGTTAAGGGACAACTTGAGTTAGGTTAAGGGACAACTTGAGTTAGGTTAAGGGACAACTTGAGTTAGGTTAAGGGACAACTTGAGTTAGGTTAAGGGACAAATTGAGTTAGGTTAAGGGACAAATTGAGTTAGGTTAAGGGACAAATTGAGTTAGGTTAAGGGACAAATTGAGTTAGGTTAAGGGACAACTTGAGTTAGGTTAAGGGACAACGTGGGTTAGGTTAAGGGACAAATTGAGTTAGGTTAAGGGACAACTTGAGTTAGGTTAAGGGACAACTTGAGTTAGGTTAAGGGACAACTTGAGTTAGGTTAAGGGACAACTTGAGTTAGGTTAAGGGACAACTTGAGTTAGGTTAAGGGACAACTTGAGTTAGGTTAAGGGACAACTTGAGTTAGGTTAAGGGACAACTTGAGTTAGGTTAAGGGACAACTTGAGTTAGGTTAAGGGACAACTTGAGTTAGGTTAAGGGACAACTTGAGTTAGGTTAAGGGACAACTTGAGTTAGGTTAAGGGACAACTTGAGTTAGGTTAAGGGACAACTTGAGTTAGGTTAAGGGACAACTTGAGTTAGGTTAAGGGACAACTTGAGTTAGGTTAAGGGACAAATTGAGTTAGGTTAAGGGACAAATTGAGTTAGGTTAAGGGACAAATTGAGTTAGGTTAAGGGACAAATTGAGTTAGGTTAAGGGACAAATTGAGTTAGGTTAAGGGACAAATTGAGTTAGGTTAAGGGACAAATTGAGTTAGGTTAAGGGACAAATTGAGTTAGGTTAAGGGACAAATTGAGTTAGGTTAAGGGACAAATTGAGTTAGGTTAAGGGACAAATTGAGTTAGGTTAAGGGACAAATTGAGTTAGGTTAAGGGACAAATTGAGTTAGGTTAAGCGATAATCTGGTACAGCCACAGTTAGGTTAAGCGATAATCTGGTACAGCCACAGTTAGGTTAAGCGATAATCTGGTACAGCCACAGTTAGGTTAAGCGATAATCTGGTACAGCCACAGTTAGGTTAAGCGATAATCTGGTACAGCCACAGTTAGGTTAAGCGATAAACTGGTACAGCCACAGTTAGGTTAAGCGATAAACTGGTACAGCCACAGTTAGGTTAAGCGATAAACTGGTACAGCCACAGTTAGGTTAAGCGATAAACTGGTACAGCCACAGTTAGGTTAAGCGATAAACTGGTACAGCCACAGTTAGGTTAAGCGATAAACTGGTACAGCCACAGTTAGGTTAAGCGATAAACTGGTACAGCCACAGTTAGGTTAAGCGATAAACTGGTACAGCCACAGTTAGGTTAAGCGATAAACTGGTACAGCCACAGTTAGGTTAAGCGATAAACTGGTACAGCCACAGTTAGGTTAAGCGATAAACTGGTACAGCCACAGTTAGGTTAAGCGATAAACTGGTACAGCCACAGTTAGGTTAAGCGATAAACTGGTACAGCCACAGTTAGGTTAAGCGATAAACTGGTACAG
>NW_026062932.1:5000-10000 GCF_023897955.1 Schistocerca gregaria | reverse complement strand
CCAGGACATTCCAACTTCCTTAGGCTGTCGAACAGTGCCGGCCACCATAGGTTGTCGAAAGCCCCAGCGATGTCAACCATTATCCCCGCAACGTACTTGGCTGTAGATGTGTCCACCAACAACATTGCCTTGTTTATAGCATCTTCTGTACACAGACCCCTCCTGAATCCATATTGGTCGGGACTGCGTCCCCTAAGTTCCCGGTGTTGCTCTAGCCGAAGGCATAGGAGCTTCTCCTGGAGCTTAGCCATGGAGTTCAAGAGACAGATGGGTCGGTATGATTTCGGCACTTCCGGATCCTTGTCCTCACCCTTTATCAGAATGACCACTTCGGCCAACTTCCACGATTCTGGTACCCGTCCCTGACGTAAGCACTCATTGTAGAGGTTAGTCAGGTAAGGGCAGATCTCCGCGCACAGGGCTTGGAGAACCTCGGCAGCGAGTCCATCATGGCCCGTCGCCTTTTTACGGCGCAATTCAAGAATTGCGGCGGTAACTTCACGTTCAGTGAACGGAGCAACAGGCGTCTCATCGGCATACAGCTCATGGAGTTGTCGCCTCAAATTCCCCTGTTCCTCGTCCTCATCTTCGCTACTATCGTCGGGCAATAAGGTACTCATGAGGAGCTCAGCTGACTCTTGCCAGTCCTTGGTGTGACTGCCATCGATCTTCCTTAGGGTCGACAGGACCGTCGGTGACCGAACTTTTGACACGGCAATCTTGTACGGTGTACCCCAGGGGTCAGCCGCCAGACTGTCACGAACAAAAGACTGCCAACTCTCAGTCCGTACTGTGTGCAGTGCCCGCTTAAACACGGCTTTGGCCCGCCTGTACCGCGCAAGCGTGGCCTCACGAATGTGATCGCCTACGCTGCGCTGGTAATGCCGCCGCGCTCTTCTGCATTCGCGTCGGAGACGCTGCAGCTCAGGGTTCCAAGGTGCCTTAGGCATTTTCCCTGTGTGGGCCAACGGGACTGCGCCTGTTGCTGCTGTCTGTATGGCCGCCGTCAGATCTTCTGCAGCTTTGTCAACGTCCACAACGCGATCCATTGGCCAATTCGGTATCACTAGATTACCTCTTAGTCGATCCCAATTAGCCTTTCGCCAGTTGTACTTGACGGTGCCGTTCACCTGGTCTTCAGGAGGAGGCTCCCCATCATAGGCTACAGTGAATGTGATCAGATTGTGGTCACTTAGTGTCATTCCCCGCCATACCTTCCAGTTCTCCGCACGGAGATGCTCGTGTGCACTCTTCAGTGTCACATCGATATTCGAGGTCGCTCCACGGCGGCCTTCGAAAGTTGGTGGGAAGTTTGGTCGGTTCAGCACTTCTAGTCTGAGCTCGTGAATTGCTTCAGCGAGTCTCTCACCTCGCCTGGCGGCGCGTCGAGCACCAAGAGGCGTGATGTCACTGTGCCATAGGGGTGACATGGCATTTGCGTCCATTGTGCAAATCAGCAAGTCATTGCGGTAGAACCCAACCGCCTCTTTTAACTGGTCGATATACGGTCTTTCTCTGTGCCTGTACTGAAAGTACATATTTAGCACGAAAAAGGTGAAATCGCCAGTATTTATCTCAGCTAACACCATGCATCTGTTGCTTAGGTGCGCCACTTTGACTGCTCTGAAGGAACGATTTAGCACAACAATTGCTGCCATAGGATGCTCTCCCCCAGCCAGGATCTGAGCTGTTGTCGGCATATATCGGATCTTTCCGTCCCTAGAGTAGGGCTCTTGCAGACATAATATGTCTAGAGACTCCTCCTCCGCTCGGCGTCGTACCTCCTGCATCACCGCTTGCGTTCGCGCGCAGTTCAGCTGTCCTATCTTAACCGACATTGGCATTGTGATTTTTCACAGTCCGGTCGGGGACAGGAGAGGCAGCGGCCGGAATGGAGACGGTTGACGAGAGGTCTTGTCTCCCATAGTCTGTCCGCTGGATTTTGCGTTGAGTGAGAATCCTGTAGTAGGCACACTCTTTGCCTGGCGTTTCGCATGTGCGATTACGCTTTTTGCACGGGATACAGACCGCTCGGTCCCCCGCTTTTCTACAGTCCTTCCTCATGTGGCCGTTCTCGCCACAGTGCCCACATGTTATTATACTCGGGTCCTGCTTGCAGAACCTTACCGAGTGGTTCACATCCTGGCACCGCGTGCAAACGACTAAGTCCAGGTAGTCGTCAACCGGCATGGACTCAAAGCCCATGTACAGTCGCTTCTGCCTCAGAATCGCGACTCTGAGTCTGGGGCTTACTTCCACCACGAGATGTGATGTTTGTCTGCCCCTTGGCCCAGTCCGGAACTTCGGCTTAAACTCCTGGCGAAACTGTGTTTCGGAAAGTCCTCCAAGGTCGTTTTGCTTTCGAGTTAGCTCAACCACAGCTTCATTCTTCATGACACATGGTACATGATATATGATTATCTGCGGATTGAGCTTTTTCGGCAGTTCGCACTTGAGTGCTTCTGTCAGTTTGTTGTTAGCTAGAAGCTTCTGGCGATCAGTCTCAGACGCCACATCTACGATGAGCGTCGGGCCGTTTGTGGCGACCCGTGAGAACTTCACACCTTCAACCTCAGGCTTGACCAGGGAGGTGAATTTCTTTCTCACTTCTGCGCCAGTTTCATTGCCCTTGGACTTGATGAAGAGCGTTGCCTTCTCAGTCAGGGCTTTGGTTATCATCGCCTGCGTTTTCCGTTCTGGTATGGGTGGAGCGGCGGCAACTTGTGCAAAGGTCTTGGGTGGCGCCGTGGGCACCGCCTTCGTCCTCGCCAGCTCCTCCTCCAAGGCTTCCACCCTTCCGGTGAGGGCCGACTGCGCCATGGCCCAATCAAACAACTTAGCTCTCAGTTGTCTCTTAAAGTCCCCCAGATTTCCCTCCAGCGGGAATCTCGTTAATCCATTCATGCGCGTCACTAATTAGATGACGAGGCATTTGGCTACCTTAAGAGAGTCATAGTTACTCCCGCCGTTTACCCGCGCTTGCTTGAATTTCTTCACGTTGACATTCAGAGCACTGGGCAGAAATCACATTGCGTCAACACCCGCTAGGGCCATCGCAATGCTTTGTTTTAATTAGACAGTCGGATTCCCCCAGTCCGTGCCAGTTCTGAGTTGATCGTTGAATGGCGGCCGAAGAGAATCCGCGCACCCGCGCGCCCCCGGAGGAGCACGCTAAGGCGGACGCGGCCTCGCAGCAAGGAAGATCCGTGGGAGGCCAAGGCACGGGACCGAGCTCGGATCCTGCACGCAGGTTGAAGCACCGGGGCGCGAACGCCGCGCAGGCGCGCGCATCCTGCACCGCCGGCCAGCACGAGGCCAACCAACGGCGAGAGCAGACCACGCCCGCGCTAAACGCCCGCACTTACCGGCACCCCTACGGCACTCACCTCGCCCAGGCCCGGCACGTTAGCGCTGACCCACTTCCCGACCAAGCCCGACACGCCCCGATCCTCAGAGCCAATCCTTATCCCGAAGTTACGGATCCAATTTGCCGACTTCCCTTACCTACATTATTCTATCGACTAGAGGCTCTTCACCTTGGAGACCTGCTGCGGATATGGGTACGAACCGGCGCGACACCTCCACGTGGCCCTCTCCCGGATTTTCAAGGTCCGAGGGGAAGATCGGGACACCGCCGCAACTGCGGTGCTCTTCGCGTTCCAAACCCTATCTCCCTGCTAGAGGATTCCAGGGAACTCGAACGCTCATGCAGAAAAGAAAACTCTTCCCCGATCTCCCGACGGCGTCTCCGGGTCCTTTTGGGTTACCCCGACGAGCATCTCTAAAAGAGGGGCCCGACTTATATCGGTTCCGCTGCCGGGTTCCGGAATAGGAACCGGATTCCCTTTCGCCCAACGGGGGCCAGCACAAAGTGCATCATGCTATGACGGCCCCCATCAACATCGGATTTCTCCTAGGGCTTAGGATCGACTGACTCGTGTGCAACGGCTGTTCACACGAAACCCTTCTCCGCGTCAGCCCTCCAGGGCCTCGCTGGAGTATTTGCTACTACCACCAAGATCTGCACCGACGGCGGCTCCAGGCAGGCTCACGCCCAGACCCTTCTGCGCCCACCGCCGCGACCCTCCTACTCGTCAGGGCTTCGCGGCCGGCCGCGAGGACCGGCCATGACTGCCAGACTGACGGCCGAGTATAGGCACGACGCTTCAGCGCCATCCATTTTCAGGGCTAGTTGCTTCGGCAGGTGAGTTGTTACACACTCCTTAGCGGATTCCGACTTCCATGGCCACCGTCCTGCTGTCTTAAGCAACCAACGCCTTTCATGGTTTCCCATGAGCGTCGATTCGGGCGCCTTAACTCGGCGTTTGGTTCATCCCACAGCGCCAGTTCTGCTTACCAAAAGTGGCCCACTTGGCACTCCGATCCGAGTCGTTTGCTCGCGGCTTCAGCATATCAAGCAAGCCGGAGATCTCACCCATTTAAAGTTTGAGAATAGGTTGAGGTCGTTTCGGCCCCAAGGCCTCTAATCATTCGCTTTACCGGATGAGACTCGTACGAGCACCAGCTATCCTGAGGGAAACTTCGGAGGGAACCAGCTACTAGATGGTTCGATTAGTCTTTCGCCCCTATACCCAGCTCCGACGATCGATTTGCACGTCAGAATCGCTACGGACCTCCATCAGGGTTTCCCCTGACTTCGTCCTGGCCAGGCATAGTTCACCATCTTTCGGGTCCCAACGTGTACGCTCTAGGTGCGCCTCACCTCGCAATGAGGACGAGACGCCCCGGGAGTGCGGAGGCCGCCGCCCCGTGAAGGGCGGGGAAGCCCCATCCTCCCTCGGCCCGCGCAAGGCGAGACCTTCACTTTCATTACGCCTTTAGGTTTCGTACAGCCCAATGACTCGCGCACATGTTAGACTCCTTGGTCCGTGTTTCAAGACGGGTCGTGAAATTGTCCAAAGCTGAAGCGCCGCTGACGGGAGCGATTATTCCGCCCGAGAGCATCCCGAGCCAACAGCGGCGCGGGTCCGGGGCCGGGC
>NW_026062932.1:0-2500 GCF_023897955.1 Schistocerca gregaria | reverse complement strand
AAACCAACAAAATAGAACCGAGGTCCTATTCCATTATTCCATGCACACAGTATTCAGGCGGGCTTGCCTGCTTTAAGCACTCTAATTTGTTCAAAGTAAACGTGCCGGCCCACCGAGACACTCAACAAAGAGCACCCTGGTAGGATTTAAACGGGGTCCGCCTCGGGACGCGAAAGCACCCCTTCGGCTCGCCCCACCGGCAGGACGTCCCACGATACATGCCAGTTAAACACCGACGGGCGGTGAACCAACAGCGTGGGACACAAATCCAACTACGAGCTTTTTAACCGCAACAACTTTAATATACGCTATTGGAGCTGGAATTACCGCGGCTGCTGGCACCAGACTTGCCCTCCAATAGATACTCGTTAAAGGATTTAAAGTGTACTCATTCCGATTACGGGGCCTCGGATGAGTCCCGTATCGTTATTTTTCGTCACTACCTCCCCGTGCCGGGAGTGGGTAATTTGCGCGCCTGCTGCCTTCCTTGGATGTGGTAGCCGTTTCTCAGGCTCCCTCTCCGGAATCGAACCCTGATTCCCCGTTACCCGTTACAACCATGGTAGGCGCAGAACCTACCATCGACAGTTGATAAGGCAGACATTTGAAAGATGCGTCGCCGGTACGAGGACCGTGCGATCAGCCCAAAGTTATTCAGAGTCACCAAGGCAAACGGACCAGACAAGCCAATCCGATTGGTTTTGATCTAATAAAAGCGTCCCTTCCATCTCTGGTCGGGACTCTGTTTGCATGTATTAGCTCTAGAATTACCACAGTTATCCAAGTAACGTGGGTACGATCTAAGGAACCATAACTGATTTAATGAGCCATTCGCGGTTTCACCTTAATGCGGCTTGTACTGAGACATGCATGGCTTAATCTTTGAGACAAGCATATGACTACTGGCAGGATCAACCAGGGAGCTGCGTCAACTAGAGCTGAGCAGCCGGCCGCCCGGGAGTGTGTCCCGGGGGCCCGCGCGAACACGCAAGCGTCCGCTCAATTATTCTGCAAACAGGAGGAGGCCGAGCTCCCCTGCACGATACACCTCGAAACCCTCTCAGGTCCCGGCGGCGCGCAGCGCCGTCCTAGGTACTTGGTCGGTTTCGAGAGAGGCGCAATCGCCCGGAGTTAGGCGAGTAGACGGTTTTAGTGCGAACACCCTTGCTCCCAACTGAGCTTGCCGCTGCCGACAGAGGCCCGGGAGCGTGCTGTCGTGGCATTGCCGGCGGGAGACAACACGCGCCACCTATGGTGACCGGCAGCTCCAACGCCAGCGCCACACAAGGGCAAAGCCCCACTTGGGTGCAGAAGCGAACTCTCCCAGCACAGCGCACGCGCCAACACGTCCGCACAACTGCGATACAAACCACCTGCGAGAACCGCTGGGGCGACCGAGCAGCAGACGGCGTCGCGGCGCCGAGTGCCAGGCGGCGGCGCATCCTCAACGCACACAGTCCTCAATCAGACCAGCACACTGCAGATGTCCACCGCGCTTCGCACCGGGCTCGGCTGAACCAACTTTGGCCGCCAGGCGCCGCGTGCAGGGTGCGCCGCAGCGTAGCTGCGCCGCCTGCCGGGCCCGTCGGCTGGCGCTCCTGCCACTCGGCGCCCCCCACCAGCCGCCTGTTGCGCGTGCGCCCACGCAGCGCGCGGCCAACACGCCGGGCGGCCCCCCTTCACCGGCCGGGAACAGTCCCACCAAGCCACCGCCGCGTATCGCTTCATACCCACATGGGCCTAGTCACGCGTGTGGATGTGGCGGGTACCGCTGAAACAACCGGTTAATAGCTGTACCGATCGTCGCCATCACAGATTCACCTCCAGCGTGAACAACCGCTCAACAACGGATTTCCAGTTCATTTGCGTATCTTGGGCAGTAAACGTAGATGTCCACCTACATTTGCGAATTCAACAATTCTTGCATGCCAGGATGTCATGTGTCACGACACGCTACATCAGACCACATACACACTGCGACATGTGCAGAAGAGAACACGTGGAAGGTGGCCCGCGCACGTATGCGATGTACCTTCCGCGATCCACTGTCAACCGGCATCTGCGGCATGTCCCAGATATGGAACGCGGTCCACCAGGGTAGCACTTTGTGTGAGGCAATACGACAAAGTCGGAATACACGCGTCACTACATCAGACGGCTCACGCTGACCTGACCTGACCTGACTCACCGCACCACCACCCCCAGCGACCCAGGGTGACATACAATGCGTTCGTACGTTCCTCCCACACGCCTCTACGGCGTACCACAGTGCAACCTAGCTGTTATTGGGAGACGAGACAAGTAGCATCAAGCACAACATATGGAAATTGAGATTCGACACCGTTGGGCACAGCCAGCGTACGGTCACACGTATCACACTACTTCACTCTGTACGTAACGACCGATGATCGGTACAGCGTGTGGGTTACGCGTACGACATCAGCGGACAATGGACACAGACCATACCACGACGTACACTGAGGGCGTCGACATCTGAATG
>NW_026062931.1:22500-27500 GCF_023897955.1 Schistocerca gregaria | reverse complement strand
CTGCAAACAGGAGGAGGCCGAGCTCCCCTGCACGATACACCTCGAAACCCTCTCAGGTCCCGGCGGCGCGCAGCGCCGTCCTAGGTACTTGGTCGGTTTCGAGAGAGGCGCAATCGCCCGGAGTTAGGCGAGTAGACGGTTTTAGTGCGAACACCCTTGCTCCCAACTGAGCTTGCCGCTGCCGACAGAGGCCCGGGAGCGTGCTGTCGTGGCATTGCCGGCGGGAGACAACACGCGCCACCTATGGTGACCGGCAGCTCCAACGCCAGCGCCACACAAGGGCAAAGCCCCACTTGGGTGCAGAAGCGAACTCTCCCAGCACAGCGCACGCGCCAACACGTCCGCACAACTGCGATACAAACCACCTGCGAGAACCGCTGGGGCGACCGAGCAGCAGACGGCGTCGCGGCGCCGAGTGCCAGGCGGCGGCGCATCCTCAACGCACACAGTCCTCAATCAGACCAGCACACTGCAGATGTCCACCGCGCTTCGCACCGGGCTCGGCTGAACCAACTTTGGCCGCCAGGCGCCGCGTGCAGGGTGCGCCGCAGCGTAGCTGCGCCGCCTGCCGGGCCCGTCGGCTGGCGCTCCTGCCACTCGGCGCCCCCCACCAGCCGCCTGTTGCGCGTGCGCCCACGCAGCGCGCGGCCAACACGCCGGGCGGCCCCCCTTCACCGGCCGGGAACAGTCCCACCAAGCCACCGCCGCGTATCGCTTCATACCCACATGGGCCTAGTCACGCGTGTGGATGTGGCGGGTACCGCTGAAACAACCGGTTAATAGCTGTACCGATCGTCGCCATCACAGATTCACCTCCAGCGTGAACAACCGCTCAACAACGGATTTCCAGTTCATTTGCGTATCTTGGGCAGTAAACGTAGATGTCCACCTACATTTGCGAATTCAACAATTCTTGCATGCCAGGATGTCATGTGTCACGACACGCTACATCAGACCACATACACACTGCGACATGTGCAGAAGAGAACACGTGGAAGGTGGCCCGCGCACGTATGCGATGTACCTTCCGCGATCCACTGTCAACCGGCATCTGCGGCATGTCCCAGATATGGAACGCGGTCCACCAGGGTAGCACTTTGTGTGAGGCAATACGACAAAGTCGGAATACACGCGTCACTACATCAGACGGCTCACGCTGACCTGACCTGACCTGACTCACCGCACCACCACCCCCAGCGACCCAGGGTGACATACAATGCGTTCGTACGTTCCTCCCACACGCCTCTACGGCGTACCACAGTGCAACCTAGCTGTTATTGGGAGACGAGACAAGTAGCATCAAGCACAACATATGGAAATTGAGATTCGACACCGTTGGGCACAGCCAGCGTACGGTCACACGTATCACACTACTTCACTCTGTACGTAACGACCGATGATCGGTACAGCGTGTGGGTTACGCGTACGACATCAGCGGACAATGGACACAGACCATACCACGACGTACACTGAGGGCGTCGACATCTGAATGCAACTGAACAGCTGCGAGGCTCATTTAACACTCAAACGCCAGACCGACCAGCTTGAGAGGACAGAGACACAAAGAGGGGGACAGAGGGGGACAGAGGGGGGGGAGGGGGGGGGTCGGCGATATAGTCCTATTGCAGTACAATTGACAGTGGATAGCAGGAATATGTGGAAAGTAAGCAACACTCGCAAGACATCTACATGAGGATAACAACGACACCAGAGATTCCGAGCAGTGAACTATGTTAGGCAAAGGGACAACGTGGGTTAGGTTAAGGGACAACGTGGGTTAGGTTAAGGGACAACGTGGGTTAGGTTAAGGGACAACGTGGGTTAGGTTAAGGGACAACGTGGGTTAGGTTAAGGGACAACGTGGGTTAGGTTAAGGGACAACGTGGGTTAGGTTAAGGGACAACGTGGGTTAGGTTAAGGGACAACGTGGGTTAGGTTAAGGGACAACGTGGGTTAGGTTAAGGGACAACGTGGGTTAGGTTAAGGGACAACGTGGGTTAGGTTAAGGGACAACGTGGGTTAGGTTAAGGGACAACGTGGGTTAGGTTAAGGGACAACGTGGGTTAGGTTAAGGGACAACGTGGGTTAGGTTAAGGGACAACGTGGGTTAGGTTAAGGGACAACGTGGGTTAGGTTAAGGGACAACGTGGGTTAGGTTAAGGGACAACGTGGGTTAGGTTAAGGGACAACGTGGGTTAGGTTAAGGGACAACGTCGGTTAGGTTAAGGGACAACGTCGGTTAGGTTAAGGGACAACGTCGGTTAGGTTAAGGGACAACGTCGGTTAGGTTAAGGGACAACGTCGGTTAGGTTAAGGGACAACGTCGGTTAGGTTAAGGGACAACGTCGGTTAGGTTAAGGGACAACGTGGGTTAGGTTAAGGGACAACGTGGGTTAGGTTAAGGGACAACTTGAGTTAGGTTAAGGGACAACTTGAGTTAGGTTAAGGGACAAATTGAGTTAGGTTAAGGGACAAATTGAGTTAGGTTAAGGGACAAATTGAGTTAGGTTAAGGGACAAATTGAGTTAGGTTAAGGGACAACTTGAGTTAGGTTAAGGGACAAATTGAGTTAGGTTAAGGGACAAATTGAGTTAGGTTAAGGGACAAATTGAGTTAGGTTAAGGGACAACTTGAGTTAGGTTAAGGGACAACTTGAGTTAGGTTAAGGGACAACTTGAGTTAGGTTAAGGGACAACTTGAGTTAGGTTAAGGGACAACTTGAGTTAGGTTAAGGGACAACTTGAGTTAGGTTAAGGGACAACTTGAGTTAGGTTAAGGGACAACTTGAGTTAGGTTAAGGGACAACTTGAGTTAGGTTAAGGGACAACTTGAGTTAGGTTAAGGGACAACTTGAGTTAGGTTAAGGGACAACTTGAGTTAGGTTAAGGGACAACTTGAGTTAGGTTAAGGGACAACTTGAGTTAGGTTAAGGGACAACTTGAGTTAGGTTAAGGGACAACTTGAGTTAGGTTAAGGGACAACTTGAGTTAGGTTAAGGGACAACTTGAGTTAGGTTAAGGGACAACTTGAGTTAGGTTAAGGGACAACTTGAGTTAGGTTAAGGGACAACTTGAGTTAGGTTAAGGGACAACTTGAGTTAGGTTAAGGGACAACTTGAGTTAGGTTAAGGGACAACGTGGGTTAGGTTAAGGGACAAATTGAGTTAGGTTAAGGGACAACTTGAGTTAGGTTAAGGGACAACTTGAGTTAGGTTAAGGGACAACTTGAGTTAGGTTAAGGGACAACTTGAGTTAGGTTAAGGGACAACTTGAGTTAGGTTAAGGGACAACTTGAGTTAGGTTAAGGGACAACTTGAGTTAGGTTAAGGGACAACTTGAGTTAGGTTAAGGGACAACTTGAGTTAGGTTAAGGGACAACTTGAGTTAGGTTAAGGGACAACTTGAGTTAGGTTAAGGGACAACTTGAGTTAGGTTAAGGGACAACTTGAGTTAGGTTAAGGGACAACTTGAGTTAGGTTAAGGGACAACTTGAGTTAGGTTAAGGGACAACTTGAGTTAGGTTAAGGGACAACTTGAGTTAGGTTAAGGGACAACTTGAGTTAGGTTAAGGGACAACTTGAGTTAGGTTAAGGGACAACTTGAGTTAGGTTAAGGGACAAATTGAGTTAGGTTAAGGGACAAATTGAGTTAGGTTAAGGGACAAATTGAGTTAGGTTAAGGGACAAATTGAGTTAGGTTAAGGGACAAATTGAGTTAGGTTAAGGGACAAATTGAGTTAGGTTAAGGGACAAATTGAGTTAGGTTAAGGGACAAATTGAGTTAGGTTAAGGGACAAATTGAGTTAGGTTAAGGGACAAATTGAGTTAGGTTAAGGGACAAATTGAGTTAGGTTAAGGGACAAATTGAGTTAGGTTAAGGGACAAATTGAGTTAGGTTAAGGGACAAATTGAGTTAGGTTAAGGGACAAATTGAGTTAGGTTAAGCGATAATCTGGTACAGCCACAGTTAGGTTAAGCGATAATCTGGTACAGCCACAGTTAGGTTAAGCGATAATCTGGTACAGCCACAGTTAGGTTAAGCGATAATCTGGTACAGCCACAGTTAGGTTAAGCGATAATCTGGTACAGCCACAGTTAGGTTAAGCGATAAACTGGTACAGCCACAGTTAGGTTAAGCGATAAACTGGTACAGCCACAGTTAGGTTAAGCGATAAACTGGTACAGCCACAGTTAGGTTAAGCGATAAACTGGTACAGCCACAGTTAGGTTAAGCGATAAACTGGTACAGCCACAGTTAGGTTAAGCGATAAACTGGTACAGCCACAGTTAGGTTAAGCGATAAACTGGTACAGCCACAGTTAGGTTAAGCGATAAACTGGTACAGCCACAGTTAGGTTAAGCGATAAACTGGTACAGCCACAGTTAGGTTAAGCGATAAACTGGTACAGCCACAGTTAGGTTAAGCGATAATCTGGTACAGCCACAGTTAGGTTAAGCGATAATCTGGTACAGCCACAGTTAGGTTAAGCGATAAACTGGTACAGCCACAGTTAGGTTAAGCGATAAACTGGTACAGCCACAGTTAGGTTAAGCGATAATCTGGTACAGCCACAGTTAGGTTAAGCGATAATCTGGTACAGCCACAGTTAGGTTAAGCGATAAACTGGTACAGCCACAGTTAGGTTAAGCGATAAACTGGTACAGCCACAGTTAGGTTAAGCGATAAACTGGTACAGCCACAGTTAGGTTAAGCGATAAACTGGTACAGCCACAGTTAGGTTAAGCGATAAACTGGTACAGCCACAGTTAGGTTAAGCGATAAACTGGTACAGCCACAGTTAGGTTAAGCGATAAACTGGTACAGCCACAGTTAGGTTAAGCGATAAACTGGTACAGCCACAGTTAGGTTAAGCGATAAACTGGTACAGCCACAGTTAGGTTAAGCGATAAACTGGTACAGCCACAGTTAGGTTAAGCGATAAACTGGTACAGCCACAGTTAGGTTAAGCGATAAACTGGTACAGCCACAGTTAGGTTAAGC
>NW_026062931.1:7500-17500 GCF_023897955.1 Schistocerca gregaria | reverse complement strand
TTTGCACGTCAGAATCGCTACGGACCTCCATCAGGGTTTCCCCTGACTTCGTCCTGGCCAGGCATAGTTCACCATCTTTCGGGTCCCAACGTGTACGCTCTAGGTGCGCCTCACCTCGCAATGAGGACGAGACGCCCCGGGAGTGCGGAGGCCGCCGCCCCGTGAAGGGCGGGGAAGCCCCATCCTCCCTCGGCCCGCGCAAGGCGAGACCTTCACTTTCATTACGCCTTTAGGTTTCGTACAGCCCAATGACTCGCGCACATGTTAGACTCCTTGGTCCGTGTTTCAAGACGGGTCGTGAAATTGTCCAAAGCTGAAGCGCCGCTGACGGGAGCGATTATTCCGCCCGAGAGCATCCCGAGCCAACAGCGGCGCGGGTCCGGGGCCGGGCCAGGTAGGTCCGTCATCCGGGAAGAACCGCGCGCGCTTGCCGGGAGCCCGAGCGCCCAAAGGGGCGAATCGACTCCTCCAGATATACCGCCGAGCAGCCAGCCAGGACACCGGGGCTCTGCCCAACAGACGCGAACCGAGGCCCGCGGAAGGACAGGCTGCGCACCCGGGCCGTAGGCCGGCACCCAGCGGGTCGCGACGTCCTACTAGGGGAGAAGTGCGGCCCACCGCACACCGGAACGGCCCCACCCCGCGGCGAGTGGAAAGGCAACCGGACACGACCCCGCCGCGGATTGCTCCGCGCGGGCGGCCGGCCCCATCTGCCGAGGGCGGGGGCCAGTGGCCGGATGGGCGTGAATCTCACCCGTTCGACCTTTCGGACTTCTCACGTTTACCCCAGAACGGTTTCACGTACTTTTGAACTCTCTCTTCAAAGTTCTTTTCAACTTTCCCTCACGGTACTTGTTCGCTATCGGTCTCGTGGTCATATTTAGTCTCAGATGGAGTTTACCACCCACTTGGAGCTGCACTCTCAAGCAACCCGACTCGAAGGAGAGGTCCCGCCGACGCTCGCACCGGCCGCTACGGGCCTGGCACCCTCTACGGGCCGTGGCCTCATTCAAGTTGGACTTGGGCTCGGCGCGAGGCGTCGGGGTAGTGGACCCTCCCAAACACCACATGCCACGACAGGCGGCAGCCTGCGGGGTTCGGTGCTGGACTCTTCCCTGTTCGCTCGCCGCTACTGGGGGAATCCTTGTTAGTTTCTTTTCCTCCGCTTAGTAATATGCTTAAATTCAGCGGGTAGTCTCGCCTGCTCTGAGGTCGTTGTACGAGGTGTCGCACGCCACACCGCCAGCCGGCTGTGCACGCTACCGAGAAAGTACCGGTATGCGAACCGCCAGGCGACGGGCGCGCATCGCACGTTTAAGGAGACGCGGCCGGCCACACAGGCGACCACGACACTCCCACGTCTCCGAAGCGGGACAAACGCCGCGCGCTTCAGTATACGTAGCCGACCCTCAGCCAGACGTGGCCCGGGAACGGAATCCATGGACCGCAATGTGCGTTCGAAACGTCGATGTTCATGTGTCCTGCAGTTCACATGTCGACGCGCAATTTGCTGCGTTCTTCATCGACCCACGAGCCGAGTGATCCACCGTCCTGGGTGATCTTTTCCTTTTCAGTCTCCCACTGTCTCTTTCAAGACAGTAGCATTTGCGGGACTGAGGCGTCTGACGGCCCCTGTTCCACTATTTTTTTTGTGTCCAACGGCCTCACAGCCGATGGGCGTCGTACGGCTCCACACCGGAGCGGACAGGCACTCGGGCGAACGTCATTCAAAACCGGCGCCAGGCGCCAGGTACCGCAGGCCAGCCGCTCCAGAGCTTCAGCGCTCGTACCACACAACAACAACACTTCCGCTAGTTTTGAGAGGCACGCGTGGTTCCGCACGCGGCGCACGGCCACTGCCGTACAGGTAGCGTGTTGCGCGACACGACACGCACATCGAAAGACATGCAGTCTAGTCGGTAATGATCCTTCCGCAGGTTCACCTACGGAAACCTTGTTACGACTTTTACTTCCTCTAAATGATCAAGTTTGGTCATCTTTCCGGTAGCATCGGCAACGACAGAGTCGATGCCGCGTACCAGTCCGAAGACCTCACTAAATCATTCAATCGGTAGTAGCGACGGGCGGTGTGTACAAAGGGCAGGGACGTAATCAACGCGAGCTTATGACTCGCGCTTACTGGGAATTCCTCGTTCATGGGGAACAATTGCAAGCCCCAATCCCTAGCACGAAGGAGGTTCAGCGGGTTACCCCGACCTTTCGGCCTAGGAAGACACGCTGATTCCTTCAGTGTAGCGCGCGTGCGGCCCAGAACATCTAAGGGCATCACAGACCTGTTATTGCTCAATCTCGTGCGGCTAGAAGCCGCCTGTCCCTCTAAGAAGAAAAGTAATCGCTGACAGCACGAAGGATGTCACGCGACTAGTTAGCAGGCTAGAGTCTCGTTCGTTATCGGAATTAACCAGACAAATCGCTCCACCAACTAAGAACGGCCATGCACCACCACCCACCGAATCAAGAAAGAGCTATCAATCTGTCAATCCTTCCGGTGTCCGGGCCTGGTGAGGTTTCCCGTGTTGAGTCAAATTAAGCCGCAGGCTCCACTCCTGGTGGTGCCCTTCCGTCAATTCCTTTAAGTTTCAGCTTTGCAACCATACTTCCCCCGGAACCCAAAAGCTTTGGTTTCCCGGAGGCTGCCCGCCGAGTCATCGGAGGAACTGCGGCGGATCGCTGGCTGGCATCGTTTATGGTTAGAACTAGGGCGGTATCTGATCGCCTTCGAACCTCTAACTTTCGTTCTTGATTAATGAAAACATACTTGGCAAATGCTTTCGCTTCTGTTCGTCTTGCGACGATCCAAGAATTTCACCTCTAACGTCGCAATACGAATGCCCCCGCCTGTCCCTATTAATCATTACCTCGGGTTCCGAAAACCAACAAAATAGAACCGAGGTCCTATTCCATTATTCCATGCACACAGTATTCAGGCGGGCTTGCCTGCTTTAAGCACTCTAATTTGTTCAAAGTAAACGTGCCGGCCCACCGAGACACTCAACAAAGAGCACCCTGGTAGGATTTAAACGGGGTCCGCCTCGGGACGCGAAAGCACCCCTTCGGCTCGCCCCACCGGCAGGACGTCCCACGATACATGCCAGTTAAACACCGACGGGCGGTGAACCAACAGCGTGGGACACAAATCCAACTACGAGCTTTTTAACCGCAACAACTTTAATATACGCTATTGGAGCTGGAATTACCGCGGCTGCTGGCACCAGACTTGCCCTCCAATAGATACTCGTTAAAGGATTTAAAGTGTACTCATTCCGATTACGGGGCCTCGGATGAGTCCCGTATCGTTATTTTTCGTCACTACCTCCCCGTGCCGGGAGTGGGTAATTTGCGCGCCTGCTGCCTTCCTTGGATGTGGTAGCCGTTTCTCAGGCTCCCTCTCCGGAATCGAACCCTGATTCCCCGTTACCCGTTACAACCATGGTAGGCGCAGAACCTACCATCGACAGTTGATAAGGCAGACATTTGAAAGATGCGTCGCCGGTACGAGGACCGTGCGATCAGCCCAAAGTTATTCAGAGTCACCAAGGCAAACGGACCAGACAAGCCAATCCGATTGGTTTTGATCTAATAAAAGCGTCCCTTCCATCTCTGGTCGGGACTCTGTTTGCATGTATTAGCTCTAGAATTACCACAGTTATCCAAGTAACGTGGGTACGATCTAAGGAACCATAACTGATTTAATGAGCCATTCGCGGTTTCACCTTAATGCGGCTTGTACTGAGACATGCATGGCTTAATCTTTGAGACAAGCATATGACTACTGGCAGGATCAACCAGGGAGCTGCGTCAACTAGAGCTGAGCAGCCGGCCGCCCGGGAGTGTGTCCCGGGGGCCCGCGCGAACACGCAAGCGTCCGCTCAATTATTCTGCAAACAGGAGGAGGCCGAGCTCCCCTGCACGATACACCTCGAAACCCTCTCAGGTCCCGGCGGCGCGCAGCGCCGTCCTAGGTACTTGGTCGGTTTCGAGAGAGGCGCAATCGCCCGGAGTTAGGCGAGTAGACGGTTTTAGTGCGAACACCCTTGCTCCCAACTGAGCTTGCCGCTGCCGACAGAGGCCCGGGAGCGTGCTGTCGTGGCATTGCCGGCGGGAGACAACACGCGCCACCTATGGTGACCGGCAGCTCCAACGCCAGCGCCACACAAGGGCAAAGCCCCACTTGGGTGCAGAAGCGAACTCTCCCAGCACAGCGCACGCGCCAACACGTCCGCACAACTGCGATACAAACCACCTGCGAGAACCGCTGGGGCGACCGAGCAGCAGACGGCGTCGCGGCGCCGAGTGCCAGGCGGCGGCGCATCCTCAACGCACACAGTCCTCAATCAGACCAGCACACTGCAGATGTCCACCGCGCTTCGCACCGGGCTCGGCTGAACCAACTTTGGCCGCCAGGCGCCGCGTGCAGGGTGCGCCGCAGCGTAGCTGCGCCGCCTGCCGGGCCCGTCGGCTGGCGCTCCTGCCACTCGGCGCCCCCCACCAGCCGCCTGTTGCGCGTGCGCCCACGCAGCGCGCGGCCAACACGCCGGGCGGCCCCCCTTCACCGGCCGGGAACAGTCCCACCAAGCCACCGCCGCGTATCGCTTCATACCCACATGGGCCTAGTCACGCGTGTGGATGTGGCGGGTACCGCTGAAACAACCGGTTAATAGCTGTACCGATCGTCGCCATCACAGATTCACCTCCAGCGTGAACAACCGCTCAACAACGGATTTCCAGTTCATTTGCGTATCTTGGGCAGTAAACGTAGATGTCCACCTACATTTGCGAATTCAACAATTCTTGCATGCCAGGATGTCATGTGTCACGACACGCTACATCAGACCACATACACACTGCGACATGTGCAGAAGAGAACACGTGGAAGGTGGCCCGCGCACGTATGCGATGTACCTTCCGCGATCCACTGTCAACCGGCATCTGCGGCATGTCCCAGATATGGAACGCGGTCCACCAGGGTAGCACTTTGTGTGAGGCAATACGACAAAGTCGGAATACACGCGTCACTACATCAGACGGCTCACGCTGACCTGACCTGACCTGACTCACCGCACCACCACCCCCAGCGACCCAGGGTGACATACAATGCGTTCGTACGTTCCTCCCACACGCCTCTACGGCGTACCACAGTGCAACCTAGCTGTTATTGGGAGACGAGACAAGTAGCATCAAGCACAACATATGGAAATTGAGATTCGACACCGTTGGGCACAGCCAGCGTACGGTCACACGTATCACACTACTTCACTCTGTACGTAACGACCGATGATCGGTACAGCGTGTGGGTTACGCGTACGACATCAGCGGACAATGGACACAGACCATACCACGACGTACACTGAGGGCGTCGACATCTGAATGCAACTGAACAGCTGCGAGGCTCATTTAACACTCAAACGCCAGACCGACCAGCTTGAGAGGACAGAGACACAAAGAGGGGGACAGAGGGGGACAGAGGGGGGGGAGGGGGGGGGTCGGCGATATAGTCCTATTGCAGTACAATTGACAGTGGATAGCAGGAATATGTGGAAAGTAAGCAACACTCGCAAGACATCTACATGAGGATAACAACGACACCAGAGATTCCGAGCAGTGAACTATGTTAGGCAAAGGGACAACGTGGGTTAGGTTAAGGGACAACGTGGGTTAGGTTAAGGGACAACGTGGGTTAGGTTAAGGGACAACGTGGGTTAGGTTAAGGGACAACGTGGGTTAGGTTAAGGGACAACGTGGGTTAGGTTAAGGGACAACGTGGGTTAGGTTAAGGGACAACGTGGGTTAGGTTAAGGGACAACGTGGGTTAGGTTAAGGGACAACGTGGGTTAGGTTAAGGGACAACGTGGGTTAGGTTAAGGGACAACGTGGGTTAGGTTAAGGGACAACGTGGGTTAGGTTAAGGGACAACGTGGGTTAGGTTAAGGGACAACGTGGGTTAGGTTAAGGGACAACGTGGGTTAGGTTAAGGGACAACGTGGGTTAGGTTAAGGGACAACGTGGGTTAGGTTAAGGGACAACGTGGGTTAGGTTAAGGGACAACGTGGGTTAGGTTAAGGGACAACGTGGGTTAGGTTAAGGGACAACGTGGGTTAGGTTAAGGGACAACGTGGGTTAGGTTAAGGGACAACGTGGGTTAGGTTAAGGGACAACGTGGGTTAGGTTAAGGGACAACGTCGGTTAGGTTAAGGGACAACGTCGGTTAGGTTAAGGGACAACGTCGGTTAGGTTAAGGGACAACGTCGGTTAGGTTAAGGGACAACGTCGGTTAGGTTAAGGGACAACGTCGGTTAGGTTAAGGGACAACGTCGGTTAGGTTAAGGGACAACGTGGGTTAGGTTAAGGGACAACGTGGGTTAGGTTAAGGGACAACTTGAGTTAGGTTAAGGGACAACTTGAGTTAGGTTAAGGGACAAATTGAGTTAGGTTAAGGGACAAATTGAGTTAGGTTAAGGGACAAATTGAGTTAGGTTAAGGGACAAATTGAGTTAGGTTAAGGGACAACTTGAGTTAGGTTAAGGGACAAATTGAGTTAGGTTAAGGGACAAATTGAGTTAGGTTAAGGGACAAATTGAGTTAGGTTAAGGGACAACTTGAGTTAGGTTAAGGGACAACTTGAGTTAGGTTAAGGGACAACTTGAGTTAGGTTAAGGGACAACTTGAGTTAGGTTAAGGGACAACTTGAGTTAGGTTAAGGGACAACTTGAGTTAGGTTAAGGGACAACTTGAGTTAGGTTAAGGGACAACTTGAGTTAGGTTAAGGGACAACTTGAGTTAGGTTAAGGGACAACTTGAGTTAGGTTAAGGGACAACTTGAGTTAGGTTAAGGGACAACTTGAGTTAGGTTAAGGGACAACTTGAGTTAGGTTAAGGGACAACTTGAGTTAGGTTAAGGGACAACTTGAGTTAGGTTAAGGGACAACTTGAGTTAGGTTAAGGGACAACTTGAGTTAGGTTAAGGGACAACTTGAGTTAGGTTAAGGGACAACTTGAGTTAGGTTAAGGGACAACTTGAGTTAGGTTAAGGGACAACTTGAGTTAGGTTAAGGGACAACTTGAGTTAGGTTAAGGGACAACTTGAGTTAGGTTAAGGGACAACTTGAGTTAGGTTAAGGGACAACGTGGGTTAGGTTAAGGGACAAATTGAGTTAGGTTAAGGGACAACTTGAGTTAGGTTAAGGGACAACTTGAGTTAGGTTAAGGGACAACTTGAGTTAGGTTAAGGGACAACTTGAGTTAGGTTAAGGGACAACTTGAGTTAGGTTAAGGGACAACTTGAGTTAGGTTAAGGGACAACTTGAGTTAGGTTAAGGGACAACTTGAGTTAGGTTAAGGGACAACTTGAGTTAGGTTAAGGGACAACTTGAGTTAGGTTAAGGGACAACTTGAGTTAGGTTAAGGGACAACTTGAGTTAGGTTAAGGGACAACTTGAGTTAGGTTAAGGGACAACTTGAGTTAGGTTAAGGGACAACTTGAGTTAGGTTAAGGGACAACTTGAGTTAGGTTAAGGGACAACTTGAGTTAGGTTAAGGGACAACTTGAGTTAGGTTAAGGGACAACTTGAGTTAGGTTAAGGGACAACTTGAGTTAGGTTAAGGGACAACTTGAGTTAGGTTAAGGGACAAATTGAGTTAGGTTAAGGGACAAAACACGCGATCTAGTGTGGACAAATTGAGTTAGGTTAAGGGACAAATTGAGTTAGGTTAAGGGACAAATTGAGTTAGGTTAAGGGACAAATTGAGTTAGGTTAAGGGACAAATTGAGTTAGGTTAAGGGACAAATTGAGTTAGGTTAAGGGACAAATTGAGTTAGGTTAAGGGACAAATTGAGTTAGGTTAAGGGACAAATTGAGTTAGGTTAAGGGACAAATTGAGTTAGGTTAAGGGACAAATTGAGTTAGGTTAAGGGACAAATTGAGTTAGGTTAAGCGATAATCTGGTACAGCCACAGTTAGGTTAAGCGATAATCTGGTACAGCCACAGTTAGGTTAAGCGATAATCTGGTACAGCCACAGTTAGGTTAAGCGATAATCTGGTACAGCCACAGTTAGGTTAAGCGATAATCTGGTACAGCCACAGTTAGGTTAAGCGATAAACTGGTACAGCCACAGTTAGGTTAAGCGATAAACTGGTACAGCCACAGTTAGGTTAAGCGATAAACTGGTACAGCCACAGTTAGGTTAAGCGATAAACTGGTACAGCCACAGTTAGGTTAAGCGATAAACTGGTACAGCCACAGTTAGGTTAAGCGATAAACTGGTACAGCCACAGTTAGGTTAAGCGATAAACTGGTACAGCCACAGTTAGGTTAAGCGATAAACTGGTACAGCCACAGTTAGGTTAAGCGATAAACTGGTTCAGCCACAGTTAGGTTAAGCGATAAACTGGTACAGCCACAGTTAGGTTAAGCGATAATCTGGTACAGCCACAGTTAGGTTAAGCGATAATCTGGTACAGCCACAGTTAGGTTAAGCGATAAACTGGTACAGCCACAGTTAGGTTAAGCGATAAACTGGTACAGCCACAGTTAGGTTAAGCGATAATCTGGTACAGCCACAGTTAGGTTAAGCGATAATCTGGTACAGCCACAGTTAGGTTAAGCGATAAACTGGTACAGCCACAGTTAGGTTAAGCGATAAACTGGTACAGCCACAGTTAGGTTAAGCGATAAACTGGTACAGCCACAGTTAGGTTAAGCGATAAACTGGTACAGCCACAGTTAGGTTAAGCGATAAACTGGTACAGCCACAGTTAGGTTAAGCGATAAACTGGTACAGCCACAGTTAGGTTAAGCGATAAACTGGTACAGCCACAGTTAGGTTAAGCGATAAACTGGTACAGCCACAGTTAGGTTAAGCGATAAACTGGTACAGCCACAGTTAGGTTAAGCGATAAACTGGTACAGCCACAGTTAGGTTAAGCGATAAACTGGTACAGCCACAGTTAGGTTAAGCGATAAACTGGTACAGCCACAGTTAGGTTAAGCGATAAACTGGTACAGCCACAGTTAGGTTAAGCGATAAACTGGTACAGCCACAGTTAGGTTAAGCGATAAACTGGTACAGCCACAGTTAGGTTAAGCGATAAACTGGTACAGCCACAGTTAGGTTAAGCGATAAACTGGTACAGCCACAGTTAGGTTAAGCGATAATCTGGTACAGCCACAGTTAGGTTAAGCGATAAACTGGTACAGCCACAGTTAGGTTAAGCGATAAACTGGTACAGCCACAGTTAGGTTAAGCGATAAACTGGTACAGCCACAGTTAGGTTAAGCGATAAACTGGTACAGCCACAGTTAGGTTAAGCGATAAACTGGTACAGCCACAGTTAGGTTAAGCGATAAACTGGTACAGCCACAGTTAGGTTAAGCGATAAACTGGTACAGCCACAGTTAGGTTAAGCGATAAACTGGTACAGCCACAGTTAGGTTAAGCGATAAACTGGTACAGCCACAGTTAGGTTAAGCGATAAACTGGTACAGCCACAGTTAGGTTAAGCGATAAACTGGTACAGCCACAGTTAGGTTAAGCGATAAACTGGTACAGCCACAGTTAGGTTAAGCGATAAACTGGTACAGCCACAGTTAGGTTAAGCGATAAACTGGTACAGCCACAGTTAGGTTAAGCGATAAACTGGTACAGCCACAGTTAGGTTAAGCGATAAACTGGTACAGCCACAGTTAGGTTAAGCGATAAACTGGTACAGCCACAGTTAGGTTAAGCGATAAACTGGTACAGCCACAGTTAGGTTAAGCGATAAACTGGTACAGCCACAGTTAGGTTAAGCGATAAACTGGTACAGCCACAGTTAGGTTAAGCGATAAACTGGTACAGCCACAGTTAGGTTAAGCGATAAAGTTGGTTAAATTTGGTATTGTGTGGGAAGGGGGCAGAGAGAGAGGGGGGGGGGTGGATAGTGGTGGCAGTACACGGATGCCTGAGTCACCGTCAGATACGTCACGTCGGTTCGATGCTTG
>NW_026062931.1:0-2500 GCF_023897955.1 Schistocerca gregaria | reverse complement strand
CGCGCGCGCTTGCCGGGAGCCCGAGCGCCCAAAGGGGCGAATCGACTCCTCCAGATATACCGCCGAGCAGCCAGCCAGGACACCGGGGCTCTGCCCAACAGACGCGAACCGAGGCCCGCGGAAGGACAGGCTGCGCACCCGGGCCGTAGGCCGGCACCCAGCGGGTCGCGACGTCCTACTAGGGGAGAAGTGCGGCCCACCGCACACCGGAACGGCCCCACCCCGCGGCGAGTGGAAAGGCAACCGGACACGACCCCGCCGCGGATTGCTCCGCGCGGGCGGCCGGCCCCATCTGCCGAGGGCGGGGGCCAGTGGCCGGATGGGCGTGAATCTCACCCGTTCGACCTTTCGGACTTCTCACGTTTACCCCAGAACGGTTTCACGTACTTTTGAACTCTCTCTTCAAAGTTCTTTTCAACTTTCCCTCACGGTACTTGTTCGCTATCGGTCTCGTGGTCATATTTAGTCTCAGATGGAGTTTACCACCCACTTGGAGCTGCACTCTCAAGCAACCCGACTCGAAGGAGAGGTCCCGCCGACGCTCGCACCGGCCGCTACGGGCCTGGCACCCTCTACGGGCCGTGGCCTCATTCAAGTTGGACTTGGGCTCGGCGCGAGGCGTCGGGGTAGTGGACCCTCCCAAACACCACATGCCACGACAGGCGGCAGCCTGCGGGGTTCGGTGCTGGACTCTTCCCTGTTCGCTCGCCGCTACTGGGGGAATCCTTGTTAGTTTCTTTTCCTCCGCTTAGTAATATGCTTAAATTCAGCGGGTAGTCTCGCCTGCTCTGAGGTCGTTGTACGAGGTGTCGCACGCCACACCGCCAGCCGGCTGTGCACGCTACCGAGAAAGTACCGGTATGCGAACCGCCAGGCGACGGGCGCGCATCGCACGTTTAAGGAGACGCGGCCGGCCACACAGGCGACCACGACACTCCCACGTCTCCGAAGCGGGACAAACGCCGCGCGCTTCAGTATACGTAGCCGACCCTCAGCCAGACGTGGCCCGGGAACGGAATCCATGGACCGCAATGTGCGTTCGAAACGTCGATGTTCATGTGTCCTGCAGTTCACATGTCGACGCGCAATTTGCTGCGTTCTTCATCGACCCACGAGCCGAGTGATCCACCGTCCTGGGTGATCTTTTCCTTTTCAGTCTCCCACTGTCTCTTTCAAGACAGTAGCATTTGCGGGACTGAGGCGTCTGACGGCCCCTGTTCCACTATTTTTTTTGTGTCCAACGGCCTCACAGCCGATGGGCGTCGTACGGCTCCACACCGGAGCGGACAGGCACTCGGGCGAACGTCATTCAAAACCGGCGCCAGGCGCCAGGTACCGCAGGCCAGCCGCTCCAGAGCTTCAGCGCTCGTACCACACAACAACAACACTTCCGCTAGTTTTGAGAGGCACGCGTGGTTCCGCACGCGGCGCACGGCCACTGCCGTACAGGTAGCGTGTTGCGCGACACGACACGCACATCGAAAGACATGCAGTCTAGTCGGTAATGATCCTTCCGCAGGTTCACCTACGGAAACCTTGTTACGACTTTTACTTCCTCTAAATGATCAAGTTTGGTCATCTTTCCGGTAGCATCGGCAACGACAGAGTCGATGCCGCGTACCAGTCCGAAGACCTCACTAAATCATTCAATCGGTAGTAGCGACGGGCGGTGTGTACAAAGGGCAGGGACGTAATCAACGCGAGCTTATGACTCGCGCTTACTGGGAATTCCTCGTTCATGGGGAACAATTGCAAGCCCCAATCCCTAGCACGAAGGAGGTTCAGCGGGTTACCCCGACCTTTCGGCCTAGGAAGACACGCTGATTCCTTCAGTGTAGCGCGCGTGCGGCCCAGAACATCTAAGGGCATCACAGACCTGTTATTGCTCAATCTCGTGCGGCTAGAAGCCGCCTGTCCCTCTAAGAAGAAAAGTAATCGCTGACAGCACGAAGGATGTCACGCGACTAGTTAGCAGGCTAGAGTCTCGTTCGTTATCGGAATTAACCAGACAAATCGCTCCACCAACTAAGAACGGCCATGCACCACCACCCACCGAATCAAGAAAGAGCTATCAATCTGTCAATCCTTCCGGTGTCCGGGCCTGGTGAGGTTTCCCGTGTTGAGTCAAATTAAGCCGCAGGCTCCACTCCTGGTGGTGCCCTTCCGTCAATTCCTTTAAGTTTCAGCTTTGCAACCATACTTCCCCCGGAACCCAAAAGCTTTGGTTTCCCGGAGGCTGCCCGCCGAGTCATCGGAGGAACTGCGGCGGATCGCTGGCTGGCATCGTTTATGGTTAGAACTAGGGCGGTATCTGATCGCCTTCGAACCTCTAACTTTCGTTCTTGATTAATGAAAACATACTTGGCAAATGCTTTCGCTTCTGTTCGTCTTGCGACGATCCAAGAATTTCACCTCTAACGTCGCAATACGAATGCCCCCGCCTGTCCCTATTAATCATTACCTCGGGTTCCGAAAACCAACAAAACACGCGATCTAGTGT
>NW_026062930.1:0-33332 GCF_023897955.1 Schistocerca gregaria | reverse complement strand
ACACTAGATCGCGTGTTGCTGCGATATGGCACAACCGTCGTCCATTGTACACAACTCGGGAACAAAAAGAAACCAATTCAGGGAACGTTCGTTCCTTCACAACGTTTCTTTCAACGCACTTGGTCTTTACCATCTGTATATTCAACACACATTTCCTTTCATCAAACTAGGGCATTTCCATAACAGTATTTGCAATACTGCTTCTTCGACGTCATTTCACCATCTTAACTAGAGACAAACAAACAAGAAAATAGCAAAACAGCCTTGAGAACCCCGTCCACCAAATTTCAGTTAGCACGGCATCCAAGATTCTTTTCCGGGGAGTGCAGTGCAGCTGACGCTGCTCAGACCATATACCGTCGCCAGTCTCACTCAACTCTTGCGCATTCCATTCTACGCTACGTGACTATGCAAAAATGAATGAATCAAACCCGCCCAGAGAGCGTCTTGTGCGAGGGGACACACGATATAGAGAACAACAAAACACACAGGGGACACCACCACAGTTGGAGAGAACGTTTCCACCACGGCAGCCGCGCCGTTACGCGCTTTTTTTTTTTCCTCCCCCCCACTGCACACCTCCGACACCACGGGAACGTTCACCGTCCCGTTGCCCTACACTGGCGTTTCTTTTCAACCCCCCACCCTATTCCTCGCTCCCCGGACATTCGACCGATCACAAAGTGCAACCTCTCGTTACCGTCGGGTGCCCCTCTTCATCCCCGGGGCGCCAACAACAAAACAAAAACACCACCGACGCCGTCGTCTCGCGTCACCTCACTCAACTGAGCGGAAAAATACACGTACATCCAGAATGACGACACCGCCTCCAGACGTCAGACGTCAGGTCGAAAGAGGGCACCGTACGTCGTGGCGCGTGGTCTCCTAACTCACCTCGCGCGTACAAATACAATGCAATGCGTGTCTCCTCACGTTCACACACACCTCCACGCTCCACTTTTACGTCGCCCAACCAACCAACTACTAACTTAACCCACCCGCTCGGCGTAGAAGCAGCTGTAGGCGGCAACGTGTTTCTCACCCTCGCCACCAACGGTGTGACATCCGACAATCGCGGTTTGCTTTCCGTTCCACACCTCCGGCCATACCATACAAAGGGGACAAAAAAAAAAAAAATATATATATATCAAACAAGCCAACTCCAGCGATCCGCCCCCTAACACCAACACGTCTCGAAACACCCACGCCCACGACCCGGCTGTGGCCTAAAGTGCGTATCCCAACGTCACACCAAAACCAAAGGCGCCGGCGCCGCACCACACCACACCACAAGCTACAGCTACAGCTGTGCCGCCCGTCCACCCGCTCACAACAACAACAACAACAACAACAACAATTCCGCCCTTCCCGCAAAGGCATTTTGGTGGCCCTGAAAAGGGCCGTTTTTTCTTTTCTTCGCCGCGCCGCGGACGAGCCTCCTATTTCCAAGAGCCACCTCCTTACTTGGAGCTCGTGTACTTGGTCACCGCCTTCGTGCCCTCGCTCACCGCGTGCTTGGCCAGCTCGCCAGGCAGCAAGAGCCGCACAGCGGTCTGGAATCTCGCGGGACGTGATGGTCGAGCGCTTGTTGTAGTGCGCCAGGCGAGAAGCCTCGGCCGCAATGCGCTCGAAAATGTCGTTCACGAAGCTGTTCATGATGCTCATCGCCTTCGAAGAGATGCCCGTGTCAGGGTGCACCTGCTTCAGCACCTTGTAGATGTAGATGGCATAGCTCTCCTTCCTCTTGCGCTTCTTCTTCTTGTCGCCCTTCGAAATGTTCTTCTGCGCCTTGCCAGCCTTCTTGGCGGCTTTCCCGCTAGTCTTGGGCGGCATCACGAACAAACAGGCAGGCAGGCAGGCAGGCAGGCAGGCACGCGCAGTCAGTCAGTCAGTCAGGCGCTCCGCTCCAGTCAGCGTCTCCCCACACAGTGGCACCCGCCGCACGCCGCCGCCGCACCTTTACCAGCTCGCCCTGCTGCGGCCGCCGACCAATGGGGCGCGCGCGCAACCGGCCGCCGCACCCGAGCCCATAAAGGACCCCCACCCCGCCGGCGCCGGCACGCACTCCGCTGCTCGACTCGCTGCGGCTCGCACCGTTTGGGGCGTTGTGCTTTTTCTTTCTCGCTTCTTTCCAAACTAGCCCATCGCCATGTCCGGACGCGGAAAGGGAGGCAAAGTCAAGGGCAAGTCAAAGTCCCGCTCAAGCAGGGCTGGGCTCCAGTTCCCGGTCGGCAGAATCCACCGCCTCCTGCGCAAGGGAAACTACGCCGAGCGCGTCGGCGCCGGGGCGCCCGTCTACCTCGCCGCCGTCATGGAGTACCTCGCGGCTGAGGTGCTCGAGCTGGCCGGAAACGCGGCCCGCGACAACAAGAAGACGCGCATCATCCCGCGCCACCTGCAGCTCGCCATACGCAACGACGAGGAGCTCAACAAGCTCTTGTCGGGCGTCACCATCGCACAGGGAGGTGTCCTGCCCAACATCCAGGCCGTCCTGCTGCCAAAGAAGACCGAGAAGAAGGCCTAAAAGAGAGACAGCGCAATCGGCAACCGCCGCGTGCTCCCTTGGCACGCAGCGCGCCATTTGCCGCCTCGGCTCAAAAAACAAAACACAATCGGCCCTTTTCAGGGCCACCACACAAACCTACGTCCAAAGCAGAATTCCAGTCGTTCGTCGCACCACTTTTCTCTCTCTCTCTCTCTCTCTCTCTCTCTCTCTCTCTCTCTGTGTACGGTTTTTTTTTCCTTCTTACACACACAGGCGCCGCCATCTTGTACACACGTACTTGGCCACCTCCTCCACTCAACTCCACGCACGCACAGTCTCGCGACCATTAACCAGCACACGTGGCGCACAACAACACACCTCAAAAATAACCCCTCGGCGCTCAGCCGCGCCGCAACACACAGCCCATCCACCGACAAGAAGCATACAAGCAAAGAGGGAGGGGAAGGAAGGAAGGAAGGAGCTCACACAACGCAAGGGCACGCTTCCTTCCCTCCCAACCGCACCGCACACCACGTCAAAAAAAACTCCAAACAAAACTAAAAGGCCAAGTAGACTAAAAAGGAAAAGAAAAAACCAGCAACACAGACTCTTTCGCACTTTTCAACTTCCGAACACTGTGGTGGCCCTGAAAAGGGCCGTTTTTCAATCTATCTCTCTTTCCTTCCTTCGGTCTCACACCGCCTAACCGCCGAAACCGTACAGGGTGCGCCCCTGCCTCTTCAGGGCGTACACCACGTCCATGGCCGTCACAGTCTTGCGCTTGGCGTGCTCAGTGTACGTCACCGCGTCGCGGATCACGTTCTCCAGGAACACCTTCAGCACTCCGCGCGTCTCCTCGTAGATCAGACCAGAGATGCGCTTCACGCCGCCCCTGCGCGCCAGGCGGCGGATCGCGGGCTTCGTGATGCCCTGGATGTTGTCGCGCAACACCTTGCGGTGCCGCTTGGCGCCACCCTTGCCGAGCCCCTTTCCTCCCTTGCCGCGGCCTGTCATTCTTCTTCTTCAAGCGTCTCAACCACAATAATATAAAAAACAGAAAGCAAGGCAAGCTCCTCACCCGGCGCTAGCGAGTCGGCTACGGTTGTGGCGCCCAGCGCGCGCGCCGCCCCCCTATATAGACTCTGGGGCCCCGCGGCCCGCCCTCCCCTCCCCCCACCACCGCGCACCGAGGGCATATAAGCGCAGCACCCGGGGCGCGCGGGCCCGTTGTCAAGGCAGCACCGGACGCCGTCGCGCACGCATATCCTCCACGCCGCATCCGCATCCGCAGTAGCCATGGCCCGGACAAAGCAAACGGCCCGCAAGTCCACCGGCGGAAAGGCGCCGCGCAAACAGCTCGCCACCAAGGCGGCGAGGAAGAGCGCGCCCGCCACCGGCGGCGTCAAGAAGCCCCACCGCTACAGGCCGGGCACCGTCGCCCTGCGAGAAATCAGGCGCTACCAGAAGAGCACAGAGCTGCTCATCCGCAAGCTGCCATTCCAGCGCCTAGTGCGCGAGATCGCCCAGGACTTCAAGACCGACCTGCGCTTCCAGAGCTCCGCAGTCATGGCCCTGCAGGAGGCCAGCGAGGCCTACCTCGTCGGCCTCTTCGAAGACACCAACCTGTGCGCAATCCACGCCAAGCGAGTCACCATCATGCCCAAGGACATCCAGCTCGCGCGCCGCATCCGCGGCGAGCGCGCCTAAACCCGCACACCGCCAAACAAACAAAACGGCCCTTTTCAGGGCCACTAACGTCTCTCCGTCGCGAGCAAAACTTTGTCGGTCGCAACGACTAGTTCCCCACTCACTCTCCAGTCCAGTCGTCCCACCCCCGGCCCGGCCCGGCGCCGCCGTTTCCAAAAGAAAAAAAAAAGCACCGCACCGGCCGAGCCAAGTCGCAAGCGTCAATAGCGCCACCCACACAGGCCACGGCACAAAACGTGACGCCCGGAAAGCAAAGCCAAAAAAGACTATTCCAAAACCACCACCAAGACAAACAAACAAACGCGGCGCAAAATAAATAGGTAGAAATAATAAAAGTAAAATACACTTTATGTAACACCAACCGCGGCGCCGCCGCCCACGCCCGCCAACGACCCCACAATCCAACCACCATCCACACATGAAACAAACAAACGCCAGCAAGCAAGACAGACAGACAACAAGGCAACCGACCGACCACGACACGACACGACAATCAACACCTTCCCGACGTGCTTTGATGGCCCTGAGAAGGGCCGTTTTTGTTTTTGTCCGGGACCGCGCGACAGCCTCTGGTTGCGCGCCGGCCACCAGGCGACGGTGTCAACCGCCAACCCTTCCCTGCCCTTTTTACTTCTTCTTCTTGGGCGAAGCCTTCGCCTTAGACGGCGTCGCCGTCGCCTTCTTCGGGCGCGGCGCCTTCGGCTTCTTCGTCGGAACCTTGGCGGCCTTCTTCGCCTTCGACGGCGACTTGGCCTTGGCCGGCTTGGCCGCAGCCGCCTTCTTCGCACCCGCGGGAGCGGCCGACGCCGCAGACGCCTTCTTGGCGGCGCCCGCCTTCCGACCGGTCGCCGCCTTCACGCCGCCAGCCTTCTTTGCGCCGGCCGCACGGGCCCCCTTCTTCTCCTTGCTGGCCGGAGCGGCGCGCTTCTTCTTCGCACCACCGCCGCCACCACGAGCCTTGCCGCCCTCGGCCGCCCCGCCGCCGGCGCCGGCAAGCTTGAAAGAGCCCGACGCGCCCTTCCCCTTCGTCTGCACCAGCTCGCCAGCCACGACGGCCGACTTGAGGTACTTCTTGATAAAGGGCGCCAGCTTCTCCGCGTCCAGCTTGTAGTGCGCGGCAATGTACTTCTTGATCGCCTGCAGCGACGACCCGCCGCGCTCCTTCAGACTCTTGATGGCGGCCGTCACCATCTCAGAGGTGCGCGGGTGCGCAGGCTTGGCGCGCGGCTTCTTCGCAGACGACGCAGACTTGGCCTTCTTCGTAGTGCCGGTGGCGGCGGGTGCCGCGGCAGTCTCGTTCGTAGCCGCCTGGTCTGCCATCTTTTGCCTGTTCTCTTTTCTTTTTTCCCCTTGCTTTCGCTTCCTTCTCTCCTTCGACGACGCACAACAGCGAGGGGCGCGCAGCAGAGAATAGCCGCGCACGCGCCTGGCCCAGCCAGTGTCGCGGGCGGGCGCGGACGGCCGAGAGAGCGGCCGCCACTCGGCGCGCCGCCGCGCCGCCGCGCCGCGCCTCCCGCGCTTGCTACCGCCCAACGTCCGACAGCCTGCGCGGAGCAGCCCCCAACCTGCGCCGCAACCACCCGCGCCATTCAAACCACCGAGGATGGGGCTACACACACCGACACCACGGTCGCCAACCAGTCGCCGCGGCGGCGCCGCAAACCACGGCCAAACTGCAGCCACCGCGCGCCACAGCCTGGGTCGGCCCGCCGAGAATCGCCGCCCCCGCCCAAATGCCGCCCCCACAGCCCCAGCCGACGACCCGCCACAATGGCCAAACCTTCGTCAAAACTCCCACACCGTCGCCGCGGCAGCCCGGCCACCGCGGCCGGCGCCACAGCCACACGAGCCGAGTCGTGCGGCGATGACGGCCGTGCACAAACGCACCTCCGCCGCCCCATCGCCTTCCGCCGTTTTCCCGATCGGCCCGCAGCCGTCGGGCCACGGCCGCGGGCCGTCCTCCTCCTCTCGCCTCGCCCGCCAACACCCACAGCCCTTCCAACACATTTTTTTTTTCTTTTTTCTTTTTTTTTTTCTACTTTTTTACGATCGCCGCCTGCGCAACATGGCACCGGCCGACGGAGCGCCAACCCCCCCGCCACAGGCGAAAACAAGACAACGATAAACAAACAAACAAAATAAATTACCAGCCAGCCCCAACTACAGACACACCGAATCTGCCCTCACAGCCGACCTTACACGCCTCAACGTCAAAACAAAGGTGGTTTCTTTCTTTCAACGGTTACCTTACCTTAGGTTACGTCAGGTTAGGCTAAGAAGGCGTCAGGGTTAGGTTAAGCGTTGACGTGACGTCACGTCTTAACGTAGGCGTTAAGCTAAGGTTGCGGTCACGTACGTTAGGTTAAGGCGACTTGGGGGTTGGCCTAAGGGCTTACGTTAGGTTACGTTAGTTTAGGTGGCTGCGTTAACGGCTTAAAGAAGTTTAGGAGGTTAAGGCGTCGAGGCGGCCGCACCCCCTTAGCTGCTGCGGCTCGGCCACGCCACGCCACGCCACGCCACGCTTTGGGGTTTCATAAGGTCGCGCGGCGGGTCGTCGGCACGCCGCAAAGGACAAAACTGCAAGACGACGTCGAAAAACAAACAACAGGTAAAAAATAAATAAGTAAAAATAAACGACGCCGACAGGCGGGGATCAGCAGAACGAGCAGATTCCGGAGAGCGAACGAGACACACACGCACGCACGCACACACACACACACACACACAAACCCCCCCGAGCCGAGAGAGCACAGCACCACCACGTGTCGGCCTCCGCTCACCCGACTCGGCTGGGCTGGGCTGGGCTGGGCTGGGCTGGGCTGGGCTGGGCTGGGCTGGCGGCCGGGCCGGATGCACGTGCACGTACACGTACGGCTACAGCCACTACCCGTACACAGCCGCTCTTCACGCAACACCAGCCAAATGGCGCGCCCGCGGCTCGTCGCGGTCGCAACGCCACGCCGGCACACTTTCGGCACCACCGTCTTCGCGCGCACCGCAAACAAAAACGCAGCCGACACACACAGAAAAAAAAAAAAAACAACACAGAGCGCGAGAGACGGGCGGCGGCGCACCTTTCGCCAGCCGGCAGGCAATCGACTCGCCCAGTACGACAAACGTGCACGCCACCCCACCCACCAACCAACCAGTCGTCGTCGTCGTCGTCCCGAAATCAAACAAACTCTCAAAAGGCACAGCCCCTGCTGCCAACGGACGCAGGCGCCACGCAGCTCCCTTCCCGCCACACTCGATTCGCAGCGCAACTCACCCGGCACACCGTCAAACGACGGGCTGGGCTCGCCGCATCGCCGCAACCTACACACCTTCCCCGCCACGACGCACAGCCCCACCAGACGCCCGTGCCGCAACGACACTACCGCACTACTCCTCTCGCCCTTGCCATACACGACACAACACGCCAAAAAATGAAAATCCAAATACAAACAAAAACACCGCCCCCACGACCCAAACACATGCACGGCGCGCCAACACACGCGAGGCAAGGCACGCAGCAAACGGCGTCCCCTCCGCGTCGCGCCATCAACCTACACACACAAGGCAACACCAACAACAAACAGCCAGCCAGCCAGCCAGCCAGCCAGCCCCACTCTCACGCCGCAAAAACAGAAAACACACCGAAACCGCCAAACGCCGCACATTCGCGCTTCGCACTCACCACACACCTCTCGGCATCCGTTTCGCACACAACGACGCGACGCACAATACATCATCACGGGCTACGCACGCACACCGCGACCCACTTTTTTACGACGCCCTCGCCAGAGCACACGTGCCCACGCCCACACACAGTCGACACAACGACGCAGCGCGCAGCAGACGCGGCCGCAACACATACCTCCCCGACGACGCGCCAACACCGCCAGCCACTGCTCACTCGCCCAAGCAACCCGTGCACACAACTGCCACACGCGTCCACCACGCCGCCGCCAACCACCCGCCCGCCAGGGGGCGCTCACGTCCGCGACAACAGCGCGGCACCGCCGGACCGGGCCGAACCGAGCCGAGCCGCCGCCTCCTCTCCACTCGGCACGCCACGTCCTGCTTGCAAAACACATGGCTCGTCCCTCTGTACACACAACGCGCCTGCCTGCGGTCGCCGCCGGCATCTATCTACCTGCGCATCGGAGCCAGGCCGGCAAGCCCACACTTAAATAATGCACTTCACCAGCCAAACAAACCCACTCTTCCTTTCTTTGCACAGCGCATGCAACAGCAGCCCCAGGAGCCGGGCCCGCCGCCAGCGTCTCCTCCTCCTCTGGGCACAGCCAGCCAGCCGTTCCCACCGCCCCGCCCCTGCTCTGCAGAACAAGAAAAAACGAAAAAGTACCAACACACGCACCCAAAGCGTAAGCCAGACAAGACCAGCCTCTCCAAGGCCACACACACGCAAAAAAACAAAAAAAAACAAAAACACTACAACAAAATAAAATAAAATGAAAAAGAAAAAGCAAGCTGTCGCCTCGCCCCCGCCCGTCCCCCCACCCCACCACATTCGCCCCCTCCGCTTGTTTTCCTTTCTACAATTTCCCTCTTTTCCACCCAATATCCCGCCGCGGTTTACGGGCACCGGCCGATTTTGCGCCCGCCCACATGTGTGCCTACTCCCCACCACCATTCCCTCCGCAGCCCGCAGCCCGCAGCCCGCAGCCCGCAGCCCGCTTTTCCCCCCTCCCTGCCCACACCACACCACACCACACCACACCACACCACACCACACCACACCACACCGACGGTGCTGACGTCGACACGCACCCAAGACAGGGGCCACGACCGTCTTTTTTCCTGGGCCCATCCCCGCACCGCACCTCCTTCCAATCATCAACGCTGTGGCGCCTGTGTCCGCGCGAGACGCGTGCGCGCCGCCTCTCTCAACATCCGTCCGCCGGCCGGCCCGTTTTTCGGCCCCCAGGCCATCCGTCAACCACCACTGCCCCTGCCCGCCCCGCACCACACCACACACCGCTGCTTGCCCCGGCCGTTGCCACCAAAGGCGCCAACCGCAGCCCGCGCGCGCCAGAAAGAGATGGCAAAACTACAGGGACCCAGCCGACCGACGAAAATCAGAGCAATTGGCCGGGAGGATCAAAAAGAGAGCTCCGAAAACCACCGTAGCGAGGCGTGGGAGGAAACGTTACGAGAAGCAGGAAGGGACCAGGAAAAATTCTGGAAATTTCTTAAAACTCGTAAACTAGACACGAAACATCTACATCTACATGGGGAAGGAACGACCCCACAGACCGAGCTGAAGCACTGGCGGATTCACTAGAAAGGCAATTCCAAGCACCAGAAGCGGTAGATGACGAAACTGATGACCACCAGGAAATGGTACTCAGAAGGGTAAAACCGCATCCTAAGTGCCCCGATCAGAACATCTTTCACAATCCAATAAACGCAGAAACCCCGTATCTTATCACATCACAAACATACACACATCCTAAGAAGGCATCAGGCCCAGATTCCATCAAACCGCAACTACTACATCACCTACCTCCAGCAACTATCAATTATCTATCTAACATCAATATATAATGCTTGCTTCAGACTAAACTACTTGGAAACAGGCCCGAGTCATCACATTACCAAAGCCAAACAAGGACTTATTATTTCCGCAAAACTATAGGCCAACTTCCTTGGAAAGGTTCTCGGAAAGCTCATTCAAACTGAACTGAAGAAATTCAATTCTTAAAGGATAACAACATAATCATCCCACAACAATTCCGATTCCGCGAAGAACACAGCACCACCCACCAGGTGACCAGACTAGTCGAGCACATATGTCAGGCCAGAAACATTAGACACAGTACTGGAGCAGTCCTGCTTGACATTGGAAAAGCATTCGGATAACGCCTTATCTACAAGCTCCACCAGTACAACTGCCCCATCCACATTATTGCTTCTTTTCTCCGCAACAGAGCATTCTATGTCCATGTACCAGGAGCGGCAAGTAACACTAGATCCATAGAGGCTGGAGTCCCGCAAGGCTCAGTGCTGGGGCCCATTCTCTACTCAATATACACAAACAAACAGCTGGGAGGACACTTGTCACTATTTGCAGACGACACTGCAGTCTACCGCAGCAGTTCTAACCTGCAATATAGAGTCACAAAAATAGAGCAACACCTACAATCCATCCAGAAATGGGCTAACCAAAAAAACAATAAACGCGGAGAAAACCCAAGCAATACAATACGATTCACATTCAAAAAGAATACCTCCTAACCTGCATATACGCCTCAGAAATAACAATCTTCCATGGTCAGGCACAATAAAGTATCTAGGCATCAAGCTGGACAAGAGGTTGACATTTAGAGACCATGTTACACACGTTTGTAACAAGGCTGCAGCAGCAATATTCAGACTGTACCCAATCATCAAAGGAAACAGAATAAATATGCGCGCCAAAAAGAAAATCTTCAAAACCGTCATAGGAACCAGCCATCACTTACGGCTCTGAAAAATCTCGTCAATGGCCGCAGACACCAAACATAACAAGAGTAAAAAAGGGTGCAGAACAAATACTTCAGAATTACTGCTGATGCCGGCCGGTACCAGACAAACCGAGACATATACACAAACCATAACATACTCAATCAAAATCCCGGAAATCATCCAAAGAAAAATCCATAAAGTTTTTTTTTTTTTTTTTTTTTGTTTTTTTTCCACCAAACCACGGATTCGAACCACCCACTCATCAGAAATCTGGGACCAAAATCCACCCGACCCAAGAACGACATTTCCCATCACGACAAAACACCACAAACTACAACATACCATGATAAACAAAAATAAAATACAAACACCATAACACTCACTCAAACAAACAAACATCTACACACACCCAAGAGACCCTATCATCCCATCATTTTGTTACCCAACATAATCAGACAGAAGGCAGGGATCAAGGACAGATCCGGTCCTTCGAGTACAGGGGGTAAAAAATACCCATCAGACCAGCTCTCTCTCTCTCTCTCCTCCTCGCTTCTCCGTGCCGACGCTGCCCCGCACACGCGTTCGCGTTCGCGTTCGCGCTCGCGTTCGGCCGACACCACACGACAGGTCTTTGGGGCCCCGCCACTGCGCACACGCACGCCTCCTCCTCTTCCTTAGTTCTTTTTCGCTTTTCTTTTCTCCCCCGCCCCCCGCTCTCACCGCCACATCATCCCGCAACCCTTGGGGCATGTTTCCCAACATCAACGCGCCCCAATTCCACTCTCTGCCCGTGCCGCACTCTCCACTTTGCTTCTCCCCGTCCCCTACACACACGACTACCGAAACCCCGGTTGACACACCTTCTCGTAGGACAGGGGTGCGTGCGTGCGTGCGTGCGTTGTCTTGACGGTGACAGCAACAGCAACGGATCCGTCCATCCCATTCCCCCCCACTCGGTAAAGAACCATGTTCAACCCACACTACACAACAAGGGGGGCACACACGAACGCGAAAGAAAGGGCAGGGCAGGGGCAACTATCTCGTACACATTCTTCCTCAGAACCCACATATCGCATCAACGAACGGCAGGCCAATTGCGGACTCAGCCGTGTCAGGCAAATCCAACCCAACCAACACCTCCCACGGAAACCCTGACACTGATCCAGCAGTACGTCCACATACATCGCCACACCAAATACGGGTGACGAGTGAGCAACAAATGGAACAATACACAACAAGGGCTGACCTAATAAAAACTGCACGTCACGTCATACCTTCCAGACAGACGCAGTTCCGACGGGACGGCGGAACCGTATACGTACCTTTCAGCCACAACAACCGACCGACTGGACACGCCCGCGTCTCCAGCCAGCCAACCACCAGGGCCACACAGCCCGCAAGTTTCAGCGTCAACACTTCTTAACGTACGTTGCAAACTTTTCAAAACATTGCCACACACACACACACACACACACACACACACACCACGAAAAGCGTCAACCTCTCTCACACTGGATACACTCAACACTTTTTGTCGGCGGAGCTTGAGGGCCAACGGTTGACACACCCCCACCGGCCACACAGGTTTCCCTTTGAAAATTGCAGTGACGGAGGAGACGCGGCATTACGAGAGGGTTGTTTCCGAGAGCGCGAGCTGGACGGAGCTGCGGCGCCGCCGCCGCCGCCGCCGCCGCCGCCGAGGGGTAATGAACGCACGCGATGCCGCATGACAGCCCATCACCCAAAGTTTCACCCACAACTGCACAGGTCGCACCCCCTTTTCGCGCCATACTAGTGTCGATCGTCAATTACAGCTGACGGTGTTCGCATTTGCCACTTGACGAGAGGGGGGGGGGGGGGGAAAAGAAAACAAACATCTGACACGCCATGTGTTTCTCTCTCTCTCTGTTACATCTAGGTCATTCGGCAGCCACTGTAAAAAAAAAAAAAAAAAAAAAAAAAAAAAAATATTTTTACGACATGGTTGGGTAAGTGATTTAAAGACAACAATTGTGGGTCACACACCATAGACCATTTCGATAGTGTTCTTGTTCTTCTCTTTTTCCTTTTTTTATCGCTCAATTGAAATCAAACCTGGGGATGATGCAATGCTGCGATATGGCACAACCGTCGTCCATTGTACACAACTCGGGAACAAAAAGAAACCAATTCAGGGAACGTTCGTTCCTTCACAACGTTTCTTTCAACGCACTTGGTCTTTACCATCCTGTATATTCAACACACATTTCCTTTCATCAAACTAGGGCATTTCCATAACAGTATTTGCAATACTGCTTCTTCGACGTCATTTCACCATCTTAACTAGAGACAAACAAACAAGAAAATAGCAAAACAGCCTTGAGAACCCCGTCCACCAAATTTCAGTTAGCACGGCATCCAAGATTCTTTTCCGGGGAGTGCAGTGCAGCTGACGCTGCTCAGACCATATACCGTCGCCAGTCTCACTCAACTCTTGCGCATTCCATTCTACGCTACGTGACTATGCAAAAATGAATGAATCAAACCCGCCCAGAGAGCGTCTTGTGCGAGGGGACACACGATATAGAGAACAACAAAACACACAGGGGACACCACCACAGTTGGAGAGAACGTTTCCACCACGGCAGCCGCGCCGTTACGCGCTTTTTTTTTTTCCTCCCCCCCACTGCACACCTCCGACACCACGGGAACGTTCACCGTCCCGTTGCCCTACACTGGCGTTTCTTTTCAACCCCCCACCCTATTCCTCGCTCCCCGGACATTCGACCGATCACAAAGTGCAACCTCTCGTTACCGTCGGGTGCCCCTCTTCATCCCCGGGGCGCCAACAACAAAACAAAAACACCACCGACGCCGTCGTCTCGCGTCACCTCACTCAACTGAGCGGAAAATACACGTACATCCAGAATGACGACACCGCCTCCAGACGTCAGACGTCAGGTCGAAAGAGGGCACCGTACGTCGTGGCGCGTGGTCTCCTAACTCACCTCGCGCGTACAAATACAATGCAATGCGTGTCTCCTCACGTTCACACACACCTCCACGCTCCACTTTTACGTCGCCCAACCAACCAACTACTAACTTAACCCACCCGCTCGGCGTAGAAGCAGCTGTAGGCGGCAACGTGTTTCTCACCCTCGCCACCAACGGTGTGACATCCGACAATCGCGGTTTGCTTTCCGTTCCACACCTCCGGCCATACCATACAAAGGGGACAAAAAAAAAAAAAAAATATATATATCAAACAAGCCAACTCCAGCGATCCGCCCCCCTAACACCAACACGTCTCGAAACACCCACGCCCACGACCCGGCTGTGGCCTAAAGTGCGTATCCCAACGTCACACCAAAACCAAAGGCGCCGGCGCCGCACCACACCACACCACAAGCTACAGCTACAGCTGTGCCGCCCGTCCACCCGCTCACAACAACAACAACAACAACAACAACAATTCCGCCCTTCCCGCAAAGGCATTTTGGTGGCCCTGAAAAGGGCCGTTTTTTCTTTTCTTCGCCGCGCCGCGGACGAGCCTCCTATTTCCAAGAGCCACCTCCTTACTTGGAGCTCGTGTACTTGGTCACCGCCTTCGTGCCCTCGCTCACCGCGTGCTTGGCCAGCTCGCCAGGCAGCAAGAGCCGCACAGCGGTCTGGATCTCGCGGGACGTGATGGTCGAGCGCTTGTTGTAGTGCGCCAGGCGAGAAGCCTCGGCCGCAATGCGCTCGAAAATGTCGTTCACGAAGCTGTTCATGATGCTCATCGCCTTCGAAGAGATGCCCGTGTCAGGGTGCACCTGCTTCAGCACCTTGTAGATGTAGATGGCATAGCTCTCCTTCCTCTTGCGCTTCTTCTTCTTGTCGCCCTTCGAAATGTTCTTCTGCGCCTTGCCAGCCTTCTTGGCGGCTTTCCCGCTAGTCTTGGGCGGCATCACGAACAAACAGGCAGGCAGGCAGGCAGGCAGGCAGGCACGCGCAGTCAGTCAGTCAGTCAGGCGCTCCGCTCCAGTCAGCGTCTCCCCACACAGTGGCACCCGCCGCACGCCGCCGCCGCACCTTTACCAGCTCGCCCTGCTGCGGCCGCCGACCAATGGGGCGCGCGCGCAACCGGCCGCCGCACCCGAGCCCATAAAGGACCCCCACCCCGCCGGCGCCGGCTTACGCTGAGCAGCAGCCGGTGCGAACGCACGCGTGTTATGCTACGCTAGTTCCACCGACCGCGCTGACTGTGAAGCCTTAGGAACCTCGCTTGCGAGGAACACTGCGGGAGCACTTGGTGAAATTCCTCGTGTAAGCCCCGAGTGAGAAGTGTCCCGGTTGTGTTCTTATTAGGACGCAAACGGGCCTTGTAGGGCCAGCGGGTTAAATTAGAGTTGCACAAGGCGGCACCCTGAGCTTTTTAGCGCCAGCGGGACCCGTTGAGCAAATCGTCGTTGTGCCCAGCGAGTTGGAGCAGCGCCTTGGGAGTCGTAGCAGTTACTACTGCCGCGACGCGAGGCGCGTCTTCTTGTTGCCGCGGGCCGGTTTTCCGGCCGGATCGAGCGCCACAGCTGCCGCAGGGAATCTCCCTGCCCCCCCGAGAGTTAGGGCAATTGCGTGTCAGGGCCTGGAAGACGACCAGATCCGCAAGGAACTGCTCGCCGGCCAGTATACCCGCGCACGTCAGGCATTAGGGCTGAGTGTTGGCCGGAAACGTGTAACGGTGACAACAAAGGCCGCACTCAGCAATCACTTGGCAGCCCTTGACTTTGCCGTCCCCACACCGCGTATAGACATGGAGGACTCGGTGGAAATCGATGTCAGGAGAGCAGGGACGAGCTTCACAGTGGAAAGGAGGGACCACAGGGGACTGGGCACCATACTACGCAACCCACTAATACAAAATGTGCTTCCACACCTCGACCCAGAAGACGAGAGAAAACTGATGCAGGCGGTCGTGCGAACAGAAAAACGTAGGGAAATGAGGAGAATGGAGCAAAAAAGGGAACAGATAAAACAGGAGACCAAATTCATCAGGGAAATAGGCAGGAAAGCAGACAGGAAAATTCTCCCAAAGACGACAGCCAAACTGCTCGTCAGGGAGAAAAGAAAGCGCGCGAAGTCACCCAAGCGCAAACCCGGAACATCAGAGCCTCTCCCCCTACTATTTGATACACACCCGACCACAGATACGGCGGACGAAGCTGCAGAGACGGCCACTCCAGGCGCAAGCAACGCATCTGCGGGAGAAACGATCGTGACGGACGGGTCTCCCGCAGAAGCGTCAACGCCAGCAGTAACAACAAACGAAAATCCCAAACCTAGCACGTCCTCCCTAGTACAAGACGCTACACACGACACGCAAGACGCACCACCCACGAACTCGCCCCAGAGCCCAGAGCCGGCACACGCAAACGTCACCGCAGCAGCCGAGCCCGCGCCCGCCACAGCCGAGGAGCCGGAAGCTAACGGTACCTTCGAGCTGGCGCGGCGCACGGCCAAGGTCAAGCCGCCACCAGCCGCGGCCGGCACTGCCTGCGCCACAAGCAACAAATACGACGCGCTCGATGAAGACGCGCAAACACCCCCAGCCCCACCACCACCAAAGACACAACAAAACACGCAACATCCCAAACATGAAAGACTACCACCCATAGTCGCCACGTATCCAGACACATACAAAAAAATGTACGATCTTATCACTGCCGCCATAGGCGACGAACGCTTCCACGCAAAATCTGCCGGCGGTGATAAGATCAAAATCACACTGAAAACGATAGACGACTACAACACAACAAAAAACACATTAAAACAACACCATATACCGCACTACACGTACCCCACAGGCGCACAAAAGACTTTGAAAGTCGTCTTAAGAGGCTTCCCCACACGCACCGACCCCGCCGACATCAAGGACGCCATAACGGCGAAAGGATACGACGTAAGGTCGGTGCGCAAACAGGGCTCGAACAACAGAGACCCACTGTATTGTGCAACGTTAATCGACACACCACAGCATCGGAAGTTGTTCCAGGAAACCCGACTAATGGGCCTTGAAATAACGACCGAACCACTGAAACAAAGAGCTAGAGCACCACAGTGCTTTAACTGTCAAGTGATCGGCCATGTAAATTACTACTGCGACATGCCGCCACGCTGCGTGCGATGCGCTGGAGGCCACGCGTCCAGGGAGTGCAAAATGCCACCCCAGGACAAGCCAAAATGCGCTAACTGCAGCGGCGCCCACACGGCCAGCTACCAAGGCTGTCCAGCACACAAAAGAGCCAAGGCCCGACAAACTGGGCAGATCACAAACACAAAAAACGTAAAACAAGCACAAACACGTAACAACACCAAAAAACCATCCAACACCACTCAAAACACGCAAACAGAAGACACCAAAACAAAAACACGAAACAAAGAGAAAGACGACAACACAAACACGCAAACACCCGGCACAAGCACACGAACACAGGACGCTACAAGATCCTATGCAAGAGCAGTATCCCCCGCACAGACCCCCAAAGTAGAAACAACAAAGCCAGCAACAACAACACAAACAAGCAACTCACAAGACACACCAATACACCACTTCTCCCAAGCCCTGACGGAAGTAATCAAGCTCATGGACAAGCTGATGCAGACCATGACAAAAAACTTCGATAAATTATCCGCCGAAATTTCATCGGCAGTTAGGCCCTCGCAGCCCACTGCGACAACAAGTGTCACAACACCTCATCATGGCTAGGCCAGCAATTCAGGGTTTTAAACTATGCACGTTTAATGCCATGAGCCTCTTCCCCCAGGGTCTAGAATTCAGACAATTCCTGGCGGAAGAAGAAATAGACATATGCATGGTGCAGGAGACCAACCTGAAACCGGGAATCAGAGTTTCTGCACCAAACTACCTCTGCTACAGACGAGACCGACCAACTGCAGGGGGCGGGGTAGCAATATACATAAAAAGGGGGATTCCGCACCACCAGATTCATACGCCAGAAATGACACAGTTGGAAACAGTAGCACTAGAGGTACAGACATCCACAGGTCCGGTAACTGTGGTGTCAGCATATCGACAACCCAACACCCACAGGTTAGTTAAAGACGACATCGTCAAATTAGGACAAATTGGAGGCAAGCTGATACTTGGAGGAGATCTTAACTCCAAGCACTCTGACTGGAACTCCAGGAGGACGAACCAAGCTGGCCGACAATTAAAAAGCATCGCGCGCATCCACCACATGCACGTATGGGCCCCAGAGGAGCCCACACACTTTCCCAGAAATGGGAATAACCCGGACGTAATCGACGTAGCAATCACCAAAGGTCTCGCAGGATTCGTGACGGCGATTTCACTAAATAGAATGTCGTCTGATCACAATCCTGTTACATTCGAGATTGACGTGGGCGGCTGGCTACCGCCAATCCAGCGCCCAACCTCGTACAAACGCATCGATTGGGAAAAATTTCAAACACATGTAATGGAAGAATTCACCAACACCCCGCTCCCGACAGAGGACACCGAACAAACGCTGAGTAGTTTCACCGACATGGTCCTCCAAGCAGCTCAGGGCGCAACACCAGAACCCCCAACCCTTCCACCCCCCACACAGCGACTGCCACCCCAGCTGCTTGCCCAGATTAGGCACAAAAACAGGACCGCGAAGGAATGGAAACTTACGCGAAACCCGGACACCAGGAGGCTGCTCAATAGATTACAGAGAGAACTTAAGGTCGCGCTCACTGAGCACAGAAACCAGCAATGGTCAAACCGCCTTACATCTCTCAAAGTGCAGGACAACAGCCTTTGGCAAGCAACTAAGCAGTTCACCAAAAGACGCGCAAGGATGCCGCCACTGCACGGCGAGAGAGGACTAGTGTTCAGCGCTCAAGACAAAGCCAACGCACTCGCCGACGTCTTCGAGAAGCAATTCACACCAGCAGAGGCGCAGGACCACGAACATGAAAGAATGGTCCGCAGACAACTAACCGCATTTCTGGCAGCAGACGATGACGTCGATGAAGTTCCACCTACCTTCTCAACGGAGGAGGTAGCGGTAGCCATCAAATCACTGCCCAACAAGAAAGCCCCAGGTCACGATCTCCTCACCAATGAACTGCTTAAGCACCTGCCCCAGCTAGCGATAGAAAAACTGACAGAAACGTTCAATGAAATCACGCGATCACAAAAATTCCCGAAACAGTGGAAACACGCGGAAGTGGTCGCGATCGCTAAGCCTGGAAAAGACCCCATCTTTCCCCAGCACCATCGCCCCATAAGCTTACTCCCAACGCTGAGTAAGCTGTATGAGCGCCTCCTCTTAGTGCACATTGACAGGCACATAAAAAGAGAGAACATGCTCCCCAAATTCCAGTTCGGATTTCGCAACCAACACTCAGCACCCCAACAACTCATGCGAGTGGTCGAAGCCGCCACAGAAGCCTTTAACCGGAAAGGCTACTGTGGTCTAGTGCTGCTAGACGTAGCCAAGGCGTTCGACAGTGTGTGGCACACTGGACTACTGTACAAATTGTACACATTAGGTTTCCCTGGCCATGTCGTTAAGCTCCTGAAGAGCTACCTAGCCAACCGCACATTTTGTGTCAAAGTGGACACTGCGAGGTCCTCGAAACGCACCGTCAGGGCCGGAGTACCACAGGGCTCGGTGCTAGGCCCAGTACTGTATAACCTATACACGGCCGACACACCGTCTGCCCCACAGACCCATACAGCCCAATACGCCGACGACACGGCATTCTTCGCCGTCAGTACAAATAGGAGGGTGGTTACAGCGAGACTCCAAAACATACTACATCAGACAGAAGCTTGGGCGAGGAAATGGCGAATAACAATAAACGGGGAGAAAACACAAGCATTGATGCTCACCCAAAGAAAAGGCAAACGAAACCCTGCCCACCGCCTACGTGACAACAGACCACTAAGACTGCACAGACGTGACATCCCATGGAGGGCCACGGCCAAATACCTGGGTGTCACCCTTGACAAAAGACTGACTTGGCGCACACACATCGAAGACATTAGGAGGAAGGCCAGCGCCAGACTCAACAACATTTACCCCCTCCTCAACATTGAAAGCAGCTTGGCGGCAACTACAGGAGTAAGGCTGTACTGCACGCTTGTCCGCCCTATCATTGAGTATGCCTGCCCAGTCTGGGGCTATGCAGCCAAATCCCACCTGCTGAGGCTGCAGAGAGTACAAAATAGAGCACTCAGACGGGCAATTCATGTCAGGACGCGCTTCCCCACTGCAGACACCCATGAAGCAACGGAAGTGAAAGCACTAAACGAAAGATTCAGAGAACTCGCGGTAGCATTCTACCAAACCGCGAGTCACTCTGAAAACGACCTGATAAATAACCTCGGGAATTATCCCACCGATAATCTCAAATACAGGAGGCCAAAATGCATCCTACACTAAAAAACGATTAACAATCAAACACCAACAGACAACAGTGGTTTATTAAAATTCGCATTAAAAGTTAGGCCAAAATCAAAAAGTAAGGTGCATGACAAATGCAAAAACGAAGAACATACTTGTTTGGAGCAAATGTCAAAGGACAACAAACCTCCACCACAAGACTGCTCAAAGTCCGAGCATGTCAAAATATGCGAAACGACCGGCGCCGGCACGCACTCCGCTGCTCGACTCGCTGCGGCTCGCACCGTTTGGGGCGTTGTGCTTTTTCTTTCTCGCTTCTTTCCAAACTAGCCCATCGCCATGTCCGGACGCGGAAAGGGAGGCAAAGTCAAGGGCAAGTCAAAGTCCCGCTCAAGCAGGGCTGGGCTCCAGTTCCCGGTCGGCAGAATCCACCGCCTCCTGCGCAAGGGAAACTACGCCGAGCGCGTCGGCGCCGGGGCGCCCGTCTACCTCGCCGCCGTCATGGAGTACCTCGCGGCTGAGGTGCTCGAGCTGGCCGGAAACGCGGCCCGCGACAACAAGAAGACGCGCATCATCCCGCGCCACCTGCAGCTCGCCATACGCAACGACGAGGAGCTCAACAAGCTCTTGTCGGGCGTCACCATCGCACAGGGAGGTGTCCTGCCCAACATCCAGGCCGTCCTGCTGCCAAAGAAGACCGAGAAGAAGGCCTAAAAGAGAGACAGCGCAATCGGCAACCGCCGCGTGCTCCCTTGGCACGCAGCGCGCCATTTGCCGCCTCGGCTCAAAAAACAAAACACAATCGGCCCTTTTCAGGGCCACCACACAAACCTACGTCCAAAGCAGAATTCCAGTCGTTCGTCGCACCACTTTTCTCTCTCTCTCTCTCTCTCTCTCTCTCTCTCTCTCTCTCTGTGTACGGTTTTTTTTTCCTTCTTACACACACAGGCGCCGCCATCTTGTACACACGTACTTGGCCACCTCCTCCACTCAACTCCACGCACGCACAGTCTCGCGACCATTAACCAGCACACGTGGCGCACAACAACACACCTCAAAAATAACCCCTCGGCGCTCAGCCGCGCCGCAACACACAGCCCATCCACCGACAAGAAGCATACAAGCAAAGAGGGAGGGGAAGGAAGGAAGGAAGGAGCTCACACAACGCAAGGGCACGCTTCCTTCCCTCCCAACCGCACCGCACACCACGTCAAAAAAAACTCCAAACAAAACTAAAAGGCCAAGTAGACTAAAAAGGAAAAGAAAAACCAGCAACACAGACTCTTTCGCACTTTTCAACTTCCGAACACTGTGGTGGCCCTGAAAAGGGCCGTTTTTCAATCTATCTCTCTTTCCTTCCTTCGGTCTCACACCGCCTAACCGCCGAAACCGTACAGGGTGCGCCCCTGCCTCTTCAGGGCGTACACCACGTCCATGGCCGTCACAGTCTTGCGCTTGGCGTGCTCAGTGTACGTCACCGCGTCGCGGATCACGTTCTCCAGGAACACCTTCAGCACTCCGCGCGTCTCCTCGTAGATCAGACCAGAGATGCGCTTCACGCCGCCCCTGCGCGCCAGGCGGCGGATCGCGGGCTTCGTGATGCCCTGGATGTTGTCGCGCAACACCTTGCGGTGCCGCTTGGCGCCACCCTTGCCGAGCCCCTTTCCTCCCTTGCCGCGGCCTGTCATTCTTCTTCTTCAAGCGTCTCAACCACAATAATATAAAAAACAGAAAGCAAGGCAAGCTCCTCACCCGGCGCTAGCGAGTCGGCTACGGTTGTGGCGCCCAGCGCGCGCGCCGCCCCCCTATATAGACTCTGGGGCCCCGCGGCCCGCCCTCCCCTCCCCCCACCACCGCGCACCGAGGGCATATAAGCGCAGCACCCGGGGCGCGCGGGCCCGTTGTCAAGGCAGCACCGGACGCCGTCGCGCACGCATATCCTCCACGCCGCATCCGCATCCGCATCCGCATCCGCAGTAGCCATGGCCCGGACAAAGCAAACGGCCCGCAAGTCCACCGGCGGAAAGGCGCCGCGCAAACAGCTCGCCACCAAGGCGGCGAGGAAGAGCGCGCCCGCCACCGGCGGCGTCAAGAAGCCCCACCGCTACAGGCCGGGCACCGTCGCCCTGCGAGAAATCAGGCGCTACCAGAAGAGCACAGAGCTGCTCATCCGCAAGCTGCCATTCCAGCGCCTAGTGCGCGAGATCGCCCAGGACTTCAAGACCGACCTGCGCTTCCAGAGCTCCGCAGTCATGGCCCTGCAGGAGGCCAGCGAGGCCTACCTCGTCGGCCTCTTCGAAGACACCAACCTGTGCGCAATCCACGCCAAGCGAGTCACCATCATGCCCAAGGACATCCAGCTCGCGCGCCGCATCCGCGGCGAGCGCGCCTAAACCCGCACACCGCCAAACAAACAAAACGGCCCTTTTCAGGGCCACTAACGTCTCTCCGTCGCGAGCAAAACTTTGTCGGTCGCAACGACTAGTTCCCCACTCACTCTCCAGTCCAGTCGTCCCACCCCCGGCCCGGCCCGGCGCCGCCGTTTCCAAAAGAAAAAAAAAAGCACCGCACCGGCCGAGCCAAGTCGCAAGCGTCAATAGCGCCACCCACACAGGCCACGGCACAAAACGTGACGCCCGGAAAGCAAAGCCAAAAAAGACTATTCCAAAACCACCACCAAGACAAACAAACAAACGCGGCGCAAAATAAATAGGTAGAAATAATAAAAGTAAAATACACTTTATGTAACACCAACCGCGGCGCCGCCGCCCACGCCCGCCAACGACCCCACAATCCAACCACCATCCACACATGAAACAAACAAACGCCAGCAAGCAAGACAGACAGACAACAAGGCAACCGACCGACCACGACACGACACGACAATCAACACCTTCCCGACGTGCTTTGATGGCCCTGAGAAGGGCCGTTTTTGTTTTTGTCCGGGACCGCGCGACAGCCTCTGGTTGCGCGCCGGCCACCAGGCGACGGTGTCAACCGCCAACCCTTCCCTGCCCTTTTTACTTCTTCTTCTTGGGCGAAGCCTTCGCCTTAGACGGCGTCGCCGTCGCCTTCTTCGGGCGCGGCGCCTTCGGCTTCTTCGTCGGAACCTTGGCGGCCTTCTTCGCCTTCGACGGCGACTTGGCCTTGGCCGGCTTGGCCGCAGCCGCCTTCTTCGCACCCGCGGGAGCGGCCGACGCCGCAGACGCCTTCTTGGCGGCGCCCGCCTTCCGACCGGTCGCCGCCTTCACGCCGCCAGCCTTCTTTGCGCCGGCCGCACGGGCCCCCTTCTTCTCCTTGCTGGCCGGAGCGGCGCGCTTCTTCTTCGCACCACCGCCGCCACCACGAGCCTTGCCGCCCTCGGCCGCCCCGCCGCCGGCGCCGGCAAGCTTGAAAGAGCCCGACGCGCCCTTCCCCTTCGTCTGCACCAGCTCGCCAGCCACGACGGCCGACTTGAGGTACTTCTTGATAAAGGGCGCCAGCTTCTCCGCGTCCAGCTTGTAGTGCGCGGCAATGTACTTCTTGATCGCCTGCAGCGACGACCCGCCGCGCTCCTTCAGACTCTTGATGGCGGCCGTCACCATCTCAGAGGTGCGCGGGTGCGCAGGCTTGGCGCGCGGCTTCTTCGCAGACGACGCAGACTTGGCCTTCTTCGTAGTGCCGGTGGCGGCGGGTGCCGCGGCAGTCTCGTTCGTAGCCGCCTGGTCTGCCATCTTTTGCCTGTTCTCTTTTCTTTTTTCCCCTTGCTTTCGCTTCCTTCTCTCCTTCGACGACGCACAACAGCGAGGGGCGCGCAGCAGAGAATAGCCGCGCACGCGCCTGGCCCAGCCAGTGTCGCGGGCGGGCGCGGACGGCCGAGAGAGCGGCCGCCACTCGGCGCGCCGCCGCGCCGCCGCGCCGCGCCTCCCGCGCTTGCTACCGCCCAACGTCCGACAGCCTGCGCGGAGCAGCCCCCAACCTGCGCCGCAACCACCCGCGCCATTCAAACCACCGAGGATGGGGCTACACACACCGACACCACGGTCGCCAACCAGTCGCCGCGGCGGCGCCGCAAACCACGGCCAAACTGCAGCCACCGCGCGCCACAGCCTGGGTCGGCCCGCCGAGAATCGCCGCCCCCGCCCAAATGCCGCCCCCACAGCCCCAGCCGACGACCCGCCACAATGGCCAAACCTTCGTCAAAACTCCCACACCGTCGCCGCGGCAGCCCGGCCACCGCGGCCGGCGCCACAGCCACACGAGCCGAGTCGTGCGGCGATGACGGCCGTGCACAAACGCACCTCCGCCGCCCCATCGCCTTCCGCCGTTTTCCCGATCGGCCCGCAGCCGTCGGGCCACGGCCGCGGGCCGTCCTCCTCCTCTCGCCTCGCCCGCCAACACCCACAGCCCTTCCAACACATTTTTTTTTTCTTTTTTCTTTTTTTTTTTCTACTTTTTTACGATCGCCGCCTGCGCAACATGGCACCGGCCGACGGAGCGCCAACCCCCCCGCCACAGGCGAAAACAAGACAACGATAAACAAACAAACAAAATAAATTACCAGCCAGCCCCAACTACAGACACACCGAATCTGCCCTCACAGCCGACCTTACACGCCTCAACGTCAAAACAAAGGTGGTTTCTTTCTTTCAACGGTTACCTTACCTTAGGTTACGTCAGGTTAGGCTAAGAAGGCGTCAGGGTTAGGTTAAGCGTTGACGTGACGTCACGTCTTAACGTAGGCGTTAAGCTAAGGTTGCGGTCACGTACGTTAGGTTAAGGCGACTTGGGGGTTGGCCTAAGGGCTTACGTTAGGTTACGTTAGTTTAGGTGGCTGCGTTAACGGCTTAAAGAAGTTTAGGAGGTTAAGGCGTCGAGGCGGCCGCACCCCCTTAGCTGCTGCGGCTCGGCCACGCCACGCCACGCCACGCCACGCTTTGGGGTTTCATAAGGTCGCGCGGCGGGTCGTCGGCACGCCGCAAAGGACAAAACTGCAAGACGACGTCGAAAAACAAACAACAGGTAAAAAATAAATAAGTAAAAATAAACGACGCCGACAGGCGGGGATCAGCAGAACGAGCAGATTCCGGAGAGCGAACGAGACACACACGCACGCACGCACACACACACACACACACACAAACCCCCCCGAGCCGAGAGAGCACAGCACCACCACGTGTCGGCCTCCGCTCACCCGACTCGGCTGGGCTGGGCTGGGCTGGGCTGGGCTGGGCTGGGCTGGGCTGGGCTGGCGGCCGGGCCGGATGCACGTGCACGTACACGTACGGCTACAGCCACTACCCGTACACAGCCGCTCTTCACGCAACACCAGCCAAATGGCGCGCCCGCGGCTCGTCGCGGTCGCAACGCCACGCCGGCACACTTTCGGCACCACCGTCTTCGCGCGCACCGCAAACAAAAACGCAGCCGACACACACAGAAAAAAAAAAAAAACAACACAGAGCGCGAGAGACGGGCGGCGGCGCACCTTTCGCCAGCCGGCAGGCAATCGACTCGCCCAGTACGACAAACGTGCACGCCACCCCACCCACCAACCAACCAGTCGTCGTCGTCGTCGTCCCGAAATCAAACAAACTCTCAAAAGGCACAGCCCCTGCTGCCAACGGACGCAGGCGCCACGCAGCTCCCTTCCCGCCACACTCGATTCGCAGCGCAACTCACCCGGCACACCGTCAAACGACGGGCTGGGCTCGCCGCATCGCCGCAACCTACACACCTTCCCCGCCACGACGCACAGCCCCACCAGACGCCCGTGCCGCAACGACACTACCGCACTACTCCTCTCGCCCTTGCCATACACGACACAACACGCCAAAAAATGAAAATCCAAATACAAACAAAAACACCGCCCCCACGACCCAAACACATGCACGGCGCGCCAACACACGCGAGGCAAGGCACGCAGCAAACGGCGTCCCCTCCGCGTCGCGCCATCAACCTACACACACAAGGCAACACCAACAACAAACAGCCAGCCAGCCAGCCAGCCAGCCAGCCCCACTCTCACGCCGCAAAAACAGAAAACACACCGAAACCGCCAAACGCCGCACATTCGCGCTTCGCACTCACCACACACCTCTCGGCATCCGTTTCGCACACAACGACGCGACGCACAATACATCATCACGGGCTACGCACGCACACCGCGACCCACTTTTTTACGACGCCCTCGCCAGAGCACACGTGCCCACGCCCACACACAGTCGACACAACGACGCAGCGCGCAGCAGACGCGGCCGCAACACATACCTCCCCGACGACGCGCCAACACCGCCAGCCACTGCTCACTCGCCCAAGCAACCCGTGCACACAACTGCCACACGCGTCCACCACGCCGCCGCCAACCACCCGCCCGCCAGGGGGCGCTCACGTCCGCGACAACAGCGCGGCACCGCCGGACCGGGCCGAACCGAGCCGAGCCGCCGCCTCCTCTCCACTCGGCACGCCACGTCCTGCTTGCAAAACACATGGCTCGTCCCTCTGTACACACAACGCGCCTGCCTGCGGTCGCCGCCGGCATCTATCTACCTGCGCATCGGAGCCAGGCCGGCAAGCCCACACTTAAATAATGCACTTCACCAGCCAAACAAACCCACTCTTCCTTTCTTTGCACAGCGCATGCAACAGCAGCCCCAGGAGCCGGGCCCGCCGCCAGCGTCTCCTCCTCCTCTGGGCACAGCCAGCCAGCCGTTCCCACCGCCCCGCCCCTGCTCTGCAGAACAAGAAAAAACGAAAAAGTACCAACACACGCACCCAAAGCGTAAGCCAGACAAGACCAGCCTCTCCAAGGCCACACACACGCAAAAAAACAAAAAAAAACAAAAACACTACAACAAAATAAAATAAAATGAAAAAGAAAAAGCAAGCTGTCGCCTCGCCCCCGCCCGTCCCCCCACCCCACCACATTCGCCCCCTCCGCTTGTTTTCCTTTCTACAATTTCCCTCTTTTCCACCCAATATCCCGCCGCGGTTTACGGGCACCGGCCGATTTTGCGCCCGCCCACATGTGTGCCTACTCCCCACCACCATTCCCTCCGCAGCCCGCAGCCCGCAGCCCGCAGCCCGCAGCCCGCTTTTCCCCCCTCCCTGCCCACACCACACCACACCACACCACACCACACCACACCACACCACACCACACCGACGGTGCTGACGTCGACACGCACCCAAGACAGGGGCCACGACCGTCTTTTTTCCTGGGCCCATCCCCGCACCGCACCTCCTTCCAATCATCAACGCTGTGGCGCCTGTGTCCGCGCGAGACGCGTGCGCGCCGCCTCTCTCAACATCCGTCCGCCGGCCGGCCCGTTTTTCGGCCCCCAGGCCATCCGTCAACCACCACTGCCCCTGCCCGCCCCGCACCACACCACACACCGCTGCTTGCCCCGGCCGTTGCCACCAAAGGCGCCAACCGCAGCCCGCGCGCGCCAGAAAGAGATGGCAAAACTACAGGGACCCAGCCGACCGACGAAAATCAGAGCAATTGGCCGGGAGGATCAAAAAGAGAGCTCCGAAAACCACCGTAGCGAGGCGTGGGAGGAAACGTTACGAGAAGCAGGAAGGGACCAGGAAAAATTCTGGAAATTTCTTAAAACTCGTAAACTAGACACGAAACATCTACATCTACATGGGGAAGGAACGACCCCACAGACCGAGCTGAAGCACTGGCGGATTCACTAGAAAGGCAATTCCAAGCACCAGAAGCGGTAGATGACGAAACTGATGACCACCAGGAAATGGTACTCAGAAGGGTAAAACCGCATCCTAAGTGCCCCGATCAGAACATCTTTCACAATCCAATAAACGCAGAAACCCCGTATCTTATCACATCACAAACATACACACATCCTAAGAAGGCATCAGGCCCAGATTCCATCAAACCGCAACTACTACATCACCTACCTCCAGCAACTATCAATTATCTATCTAACATCAATATATAATGCTTGCTTCAGACTAAACTACTTGGAAACAGGCCCGAGTCATCACATTACCAAAGCCAAACAAGGACTTATTATTTCCGCAAAACTATAGGCCAACTTCCTTGGAAAGGTTCTCGGAAAGCTCATTCAAACTGAACTGAAGAAATTCAATTCTTAAAGGATAACAACATAATCATCCCACAACAATTCCGATTCCGCGAAGAACACAGCACCACCCACCAGGTGACCAGACTAGTCGAGCACATATGTCAGGCCAGAAACATTAGACACAGTACTGGAGCAGTCCTGCTTGACATTGGAAAAGCATTCGGATAACGCCTTATCTACAAGCTCCACCAGTACAACTGCCCCATCCACATTATTGCTTCTTTTCTCCGCAACAGAGCATTCTATGTCCATGTACCAGGAGCGGCAAGTAACACTAGATCCATAGAGGCTGGAGTCCCGCAAGGCTCAGTGCTGGGGCCCATTCTCTACTCAATATACACAAACAAACAGCTGGGAGGACACTTGTCACTATTTGCAGACGACACTGCAGTCTACCGCAGCAGTTCTAACCTGCAATATAGAGTCACAAAAATAGAGCAACACCTACAATCCATCCAGAAATGGGCTAACCAAAAAAACAATAAACGCGGAGAAAACCCAAGCAATACAATACGATTCACATTCAAAAAGAATACCTCCTAACCTGCATATACGCCTCAGAAATAACAATCTTCCATGGTCAGGCACAATAAAGTATCTAGGCATCAAGCTGGACAAGAGGTTGACATTTAGAGACCATGTTACACACGTTTGTAACAAGGCTGCAGCAGCAATATTCAGACTGTACCCAATCATCAAAGGAAACAGAATAAATATGCGCGCCAAAAAGAAAATCTTCAAAACCGTCATAGGAACCAGCCATCACTTACGGCTCTGAAAAATCTCGTCAATGGCCGCAGACACCAAACATAACAAGAGTAAAAAAGGGTGCAGAACAAATACTTCAGAATTACTGCTGATGCCGGCCGGTACCAGACAAACCGAGACATATACACAAACCATAACATACTCAATCAAAATCCCGGAAATCATCCAAAGAAAAATCCATAAAGTTTTTTTTTTTTTTTTTTTTTGTTTTTTTTCCACCAAACCACGGATTCGAACCACCCACTCATCAGAAATCTGGGACCAAAATCCACCCGACCCAAGAACGACATTTCCCATCACGACAAAACACCACAAACTACAACATACCATGATAAACAAAAATAAAATACAAACACCATAACACTCACTCAAACAAACAAACATCTACACACACCCAAGAGACCCTATCATCCCATCATTTTGTTACCCAACATAATCAGACAGAAGGCAGGGATCAAGGACAGATCCGGTCCTTCGAGTACAGGGGGTAAAAAATACCCATCAGACCAGCTCTCTCTCTCTCTCTCCTCCTCGCTTCTCCGTGCCGACGCTGCCCCGCACACGCGTTCGCGTTCGCGTTCGCGCTCGCGTTCGGCCGACACCACACGACAGGTCTTTGGGGCCCCGCCACTGCGCACACGCACGCCTCCTCCTCTTCCTTAGTTCTTTTTCGCTTTTCTTTTCTCCCCCGCCCCCCGCTCTCACCGCCACATCATCCCGCAACCCTTGGGGCATGTTTCCCAACATCAACGCGCCCCAATTCCACTCTCTGCCCGTGCCGCACTCTCCACTTTGCTTCTCCCCGTCCCCTACACACACGACTACCGAAACCCCGGTTGACACACCTTCTCGTAGGACAGGGGTGCGTGCGTGCGTGCGTGCGTTGTCTTGACGGTGACAGCAACAGCAACGGATCCGTCCATCCCATTCCCCCCCACTCGGTAAAGAACCATGTTCAACCCACACTACACAACAAGGGGGGCACACACGAACGCGAAAGAAAGGGCAGGGCAGGGGCAACTATCTCGTACACATTCTTCCTCAGAACCCACATATCGCATCAACGAACGGCAGGCCAATTGCGGACTCAGCCGTGTCAGGCAAATCCAACCCAACCAACACCTCCCACGGAAACCCTGACACTGATCCAGCAGTACGTCCACATACATCGCCACACCAAATACGGGTGACGAGTGAGCAACAAATGGAACAATACACAACAAGGGCTGACCTAATAAAAACTGCACGTCACGTCATACCTTCCAGACAGACGCAGTTCCGACGGGACGGCGGAACCGTATACGTACCTTTCAGCCACAACAACCGACCGACTGGACACGCCCGCGTCTCCAGCCAGCCAACCACCAGGGCCACACAGCCCGCAAGTTTCAGCGTCAACACTTCTTAACGTACGTTGCAAACTTTTCAAAACATTGCCACACACACACACACACACACACACACACACACCACGAAAAGCGTCAACCTCTCTCACACTGGATACACTCAACACTTTTTGTCGGCGGAGCTTGAGGGCCAACGGTTGACACACCCCCACCGGCCACACAGGTTTCCCTTTGAAAATTGCAGTGACGGAGGAGACGCGGCATTACGAGAGGGTTGTTTCCGAGAGCGCGAGCTGGACGGAGCTGCGGCGCCGCCGCCGCCGCCGCCGCCGCCGCCGAGGGGTAATGAACGCACGCGATGCCGCATGACAGCCCATCACCCAAAGTTTCACCCACAACTGCACAGGTCGCACCCCCTTTTCGCGCCATACTAGTGTCGATCGTCAATTACAGCTGACGGTGTTCGCATTTGCCACTTGACGAGAGGGGGGGGGGGGGGGGGAAAAGAAAACAAACATCTGACACGCCATGTGTTTCTCTCTCTCTCTGTTACATCTAGGTCATTCGGCAGCCACTGTAAAAAAAAAAAAAAAAAAAAAAAAAAAAAAAAATATTTTTACGACATGGTTGGGTAAGTGATTTAAAGACAACAATTGTGGGTCACACACCATAGACCATTTCGATAGTGTTCTTGTTCTTCTCTTTTTCCTTTTTTTATCGCTCAATTGAAATCAAACCTGGGGATGATGCAATGCTGCGATATGGCACAACCGTCGTCCATTGTACACAACTCGGGAACAAAAAGAAACCAATTCAGGGAACGTTCGTTCCTTCACAACGTTTCTTTCAACGCACTTGGTCTTTACCATCCTGTATATTCAACACACATTTCCTTTCATCAAACTAGGGCATTTCCATAACAGTATTTGCAATACTGCTTCTTCGACGTCATTTCACCATCTTAACTAGAGACAAACAAACAAGAAAATAGCAAAACAGCCTTGAGAACCCCGTCCACCAAATTTCAGTTAGCACGGCATCCAAGATTCTTTTCCGGGGAGTGCAGTGCAGCTGACGCTGCTCAGACCATATACCGTCGCCAGTCTCACTCAACTCTTGCGCATTCCATTCTACGCTACGTGACTATGCAAAAATGAATGAATCAAACCCGCCCAGAGAGCGTCTTGTGCGAGGGGACACACGATATAGAGAACAACAAAACACACAGGGGACACCACCACAGTTGGAGAGAACGTTTCCACCACGGCAGCCGCGCCGTTACGCGCTTTTTTTTTTTCCTCCCCCCCACTGCACACCTCCGACACCACGGGAACGTTCACCGTCCCGTTGCCCTACACTGGCGTTTCTTTTCAACCCCCCACCCTATTCCTCGCTCCCCCGGACATTCGACCGATCACAAAGTGCAACCTCTCGTTACCGTCGGGTGCCCCTCTTCATCCCCGGGGCGCCAACAACAAAACAAAAACACCACCGACGCCGTCGTCTCGCGTCACCTCACTCAACTGAGCGGAAAATACACGTACATCCAGAATGACGACACCGCCTCCAGACGTCAGACGTCAGGTCGAAAGAGGGCACCGTACGTCGTGGCGCGTGGTCTCCTAACTCACCTCGCGCGTACAAATACAATGCAATGCGTGTCTCCTCACGTTCACACACACCTCCACGCTCCACTTTTACGTCGCCCAACCAACCAACTACTAACTTAACCCACCCGCTCGGCGTAGAAGCAGCTGTAGGCGGCAACGTGTTTCTCACCCTCGCCACCAACGGTGTGACATCCGACAATCGCGGTTTGCTTTCCGTTCCACACCTCCGGCCATACCATACAAAGGGGACAAAAAAAAAAAAAAAAATATATATATCAAACAAGCCAACTCCAGCGATCCGCCCCCCTAACACCAACACGTCTCGAAACACCCACGCCCACGACCCGGCTGTGGCCTAAAGTGCGTATCCCAACGTCACACCAAAACCAAAGGCGCCGGCGCCGCACCACACCACACCACAAGCTACAGCTACAGCTGTGCCGCCCGTCCACCCGCTCACAACAACAACAACAACAACAACAACAATTCCGCCCTTCCCGCAAAGGCATTTTGGTGGCCCTGAAAAGGGCCGTTTTTTCTTTTCTTCGCCGCGCCGCGGACGAGCCTCCTATTTCCAAGAGCCACCTCCTTACTTGGAGCTCGTGTACTTGGTCACCGCCTTCGTGCCCTCGCTCACCGCGTGCTTGGCCAGCTCGCCAGGCAGCAAGAGCCGCACAGCGGTCTGGATCTCGCGGGACGTGATGGTCGAGCGCTTGTTGTAGTGCGCCAGGCGAGAAGCCTCGGCCGCAATGCGCTCGAAAATGTCGTTCACGAAGCTGTTCATGATGCTCATCGCCTTCGAAGAGATGCCCGTGTCAGGGTGCACCTGCTTCAGCACCTTGTAGATGTAGATGGCATAGCTCTCCTTCCTCTTGCGCTTCTTCTTCTTGTCGCCCTTCGAAATGTTCTTCTGCGCCTTGCCAGCCTTCTTGGCGGCTTTCCCGCTAGTCTTGGGCGGCATCACGAACAAACAGGCAGGCAGGCAGGCAGGCAGGCAGGCACGCGCAGTCAGTCAGTCAGTCAGGCGCTCCGCTCCAGTCAGCGTCTCCCCACACAGTGGCACCCGCCGCACGCCGCCGCCGCACCTTTACCAGCTCGCCCTGCTGCGGCCGCCGACCAATGGGGCGCGCGCGCAACCGGCCGCCCGCACCCGAGCCCATAAAGGACCCCCACCCCGCCGGCGCCGGCACGCACTCCGCTGCTCGACTCGCTGCGGCTCGCACCGTTTGGGGCGTTGTGCTTTTTCTTTCTCGCTTCTTTCCAAACTAGCCCATCGCCATGTCCGGACGCGGAAAGGGAGGCAAAGTCAAGGGCAAGTCAAAGTCCCGCTCAAGCAGGGCTGGGCTCCAGTTCCCGGTCGGCAGAATCCACCGCCTCCTGCGCAAGGGAAACTACGCCGAGCGCGTCGGCGCCGGGGCGCCCGTCTACCTCGCCGCCGTCATGGAGTACCTCGCGGCTGAGGTGCTCGAGCTGGCCGGAAACGCGATCTGTCTCGCGTGTGT